>NW_024598545.1:0-35630 GCF_004379255.2 Salvia splendens | reverse complement strand
TGGAGAAATCAATGTTGGACTTTCGGCGGCCATAGGTCTTAACGGAGAAGCCATGGATGGTGGTCTGGTGACGAGATTTTGGCCGGTGGAGCTGGAGTTCTCGGACTATCCCAGACTTTACCTGCTACCTGTGGCGGAGGTTGGAGGGGGGACATAAGCTGCTGAACGTGAGGGAACAACAAGAGGCGGCGGCGGTGGAGGTGGATGCGGTTTTGGAATGCTGATTTTCACCGGGGATTCCGTGTTTTCTGATCAGAGAAACTCGAAATCCGCGGAGATGACTCTTCGCTTCTCCTGGAGCATCTCTCCGTGATGATGAACTTGGCGGCGATGGAGATGCGGATTCCTTACGCAACAAATCTCGCGGCGGAGGAGAGGACGTCGATTGCCTATGCAGCAGCGCAATATTCTGAATCTCAATCAGGTCAGGCGATTTCGGAATCGAATTCCTAGGCTCAAACTGTTTCCTGGCGAAAGACTCAGCGAAATGGACCCTGACGGAGAGCCCCTGCCCGATCCAGAAGCCGAAGAAGAGTAAGTTGAGGAGGAATTCGAAGTCGAGCCGTTGAAATTCTCCACATCAATGGCAGCAAACGCTCTTCTAGAAGCTGATCCGGCGCCAATCGAACTTTCCCTACCGTTTAACGAGCCGTTGGAGAGTAGAACTCCTCATCTTCATCATCTCTGCTCGACGCCACGTCAGCATTGTTCCGATAAATCCTGCGTGAATTCTGCTGCGCGTTCAACGGCGGGTAATGGGCGGAGCTCCGGCGAATCCATTTTCCTCGGATTCAAAGTGCGATTGTCGGCAGGGGCGCTAATGCTTCCATTGTAGGCAATGCCGCCGCCGGCAGCGGCGGCAGCATGTGAATTGACCAAAGTGCCGAGGTACAGGAACTCTGAGCTGGTCTGTGAAGGCCTCTGAAGCTTCGGAATATGGCGGTTATCAGGAGCACCGCGGAATATGGTGGCGGTAGTGGTTGTGCTGTCGGATCTATGCGATTTAGCGTGGTCGTGCGCGGACGATCTGTCGATTCTCCTGCGCTTGCGGAAGTGGATGAAAACGGCGAGGGCGAGGATGACGACGGCGCGGAGACGGCAGCAACAGCGACGGCGATGAGCTTGGCTGAGGCGGATTTGGAGTGGGGGAGGTTGAGAGAGTGATGTTGGCGGGGAAGGAGGCAAGGGAGGTCGGGGAGGGGCGGAGGGGGAGAAGGATCGGAGGGGAAGAATGGAGTGTTGTGTTGGGGGTATTAGTGGAAAAGGGGTATTTGGGGGTGTGGTGGGTGGGGGGCGGTGGGGTGGGTGGCGGGCTGGGGGAGGGGAATCCTCCGGGAAGAATGGCTGGTGAAGAATGCGGCGGCGGTGGACGGCGGCGGTGGCTGAGGGCTGCTCAGCCAGGACAACAAGAAGAGGAGGAGGAGGATGCTGAAGGAGGGCATTGATTTCTCTTGTGTGTGTATGTCTGTGTGTGTGGGTGAGAGAGAGAGAGAGTAAATGCGAGATTTGAGGGTGGATGAATGTGAGAATATGACAATATCCAGTCACATTGCACACAGCAGAGAGAGAGAGGATGCTACATCAACACGGTGAGATGAGAGTGAGTGAGAGTGTGGGATGGAAGGAAGGGATACAGATACTGTAAATAATTGAGGAGGAATAATTAATTAATTAATACTACTAGTAAATAAAGAGGTAAATAATTAGGAAAGGAGTAATGTTTTTGCATGAATGAACTAATTAAGCCAGCTAAGACTCAGCTGTGCACCTTCTACGTCCAAAGAGTATGCTTCCTGCGTGACGTCACTACCAAATATGATTCTCTAACTTCGCATTACATAAATTTAATAAGTTGTTAGCACTCCCTCTAAAAGAAATAAAAATGTCGTTCCACTTTAATCATATTCCCTACCGACACTAAAGTTACCCATAATTACACAACCAACCATCTTCAAGTTGAACCGGACCCAAGACTAATTTCATTCAAAATTCAGCCACAAACAACTTACTAATTCAATCTAAAAATTCATCAAAACAAGATTAAATATTACACCCCACGAATAAAATACAGTAATCACTTGGTCCTCATATAACAATAACACACATGAAGTAGTGCATATGCAATTTCGATGTATTTGGTGAGGAAACTAATTCGCCTTTTTTTTATCTTAAATTGACTGCACTGTCAATCAAAACATAAATGGTCACAACCACCGACCAACTCGTTTTTATCCCAAACTACTGTGGTTGTTTTCATTCAGGTTCCTAAATAATTTGATTTTCCAATGATCAAATTATATAATTGTGCTGCTAGTTGAAAAGTGGCGATGAGTTGAGGACGTTGAGGTCGTTGTCCGAACCAGCTATCCCAAAATACGCGTGCCAAATCCAAAGCCCGTAATCAGCTACGGCCTCCAGGATCATCGTGGGATTCTTTCCCTTGTAGCCGGACGTGTAGAACCCCTTCCAGGCTGCGGGACAGTTCTTCCACTCCCAATGCATACAATCTATGCTGCCTAACATACCCGGGAACCCATGCTGACTCCCGTGCATCCGCAACAATCTTGGCAGTCTTCGGGGGTAGGCGTTCGGAGATACTGATCACCGAATACTTCTATCACTCCCAGACAGAAATTCTTCAGACATTGCAGGGCAGTCGTCTCACCGATGTGGAGATACTCGTCCCACATGTCTGCCGCGCCTCCGTAGGCCAACTGCCGGATTGCCGCAGTGTACTTTTTGAATAGGTGTGTGGCCGGGTCTGCCAGCCGCATCGTGCCTGAAGCGGAAATACAGATATCGAGACTCCAATGCGTTGACAATACGCATAAACAGGTCCCTGCTCATCCTAAAAACGACGCCTGAAAAGGTTGGCGTTGAACCGAGGCTCCTGTGTGAAGTAGTCTTCGTATAGGCGCTGATGTGCAGCTACGTGATCCGATCAATCACACTGCGGCGGTGGACCACTGGGGGAGGTCGAGGTATCGCCGGCTGCAAGGCCCTTTCCATCCATTGGTTTATCGCGTTGGTCGTATAGGCGTCCAACGCTTCGGCCATTCGACGTTCGTACTCCTCAGCATCCCTCCGCTACCACCACTACCACAGCGTTACTCATTTCGCGTTGTTGCTCTTGTACATAAATTAAGATAGAGAGAGTACTCGTTAAAAAAAGTGGTGCGAATGAAAATGACGAGCAAAGCGCGTATATATAGTGTTTCGGAAAAAAAATTTTAAATTTCGCGCTAGGCGGTGCGCTGGGCGATCCGGGCGCTGCAATAGCGCCGAGCGGATCGCCAGCGCTGCGCGGTTTCTCTCTCCATTCGCCCGCTGGGCGACTGCAATAGACCGCCCAGCGCCGGTGCTCGGCTGGGCGGTCGGCTGAGCGGCATTGTGGATGGTCTAAATAATTTGATTTTCCAATGATCAAATTATATAATTGTACATTCTTTTGTCCCATTATGCGGAATGTACACTTCCGCAATATAAGAACAATCTCTACTGCTGACCTTTTGGCCTAAATCTAGGCACATATCACGAGACAATAAAACATCCCACATTTTTTGCATATTAAATTGTGGCCCCAAAATACATTTATAATACAGAAACATCATAATTGAATTATATCCCCCACATCATAGATTATTTCTCTTAACAGCACAACTTTTGTGAGTGAAATTACTTGTGGTAAAATACTGAATGCACTTTATAGAATAATTGGGTAAAAATGGGCGATACATTTTTGTAGAATAAACAAGCATGCAGCTTCTAAGGAAGTAGTAGTAGTAGTAGTATCTAATTAGGTTATGGCATATATCGTTATTATTATTATAAGCTTTTTTTGTTAACCTTTTCCCTAACTTTTTCTTAAGTTGCTTATTTATAGTATCCTGTTGTGGTGGATGTGGACGTGAACATGATACAGATCATTCTCTATTCTTTTATAGCAAATCTTGATTGAGAATTCAAAATTAGCAAATAAATAATGCGATTGGTTTCATGTAATTAATTTAAATTTATAGGCTACAAAGAGAAGAAGAAATAACTCTGTATTCCAATTAGTATATGAATAATGACATGATGAAATGGAATTAATTCGACATAAGTTAATTACTCTCTATAATACTTCGTCGATCTTTCCCTTTAATAAAATTAATGTGTCATTATATACTTATTATGAAATTACTCTGTTCTAAATTTTCATTCTTCTTTAATTTGGGTTTTATGAGACCAAGTCAGTGATTGTCAGATATCTATAAATTCAGAAGCAGATGACCCTTCTTTTGGCTTTGTTTTGGGTAATGATTTACTTAAAAATCAATGAAGATCGTAATTTTTATTTATAGCACTTAAGAACTTAATTAAATTCTCCATTCACACACATACAACCAGTTAACAAGTACTAATTGACACTTCACCAGATTGTTTGACTACTCTTATGATAATTAATTTAAAGCATAAAATATTTCAGCTTAATGATATTCATCATCTATATTAGAATGAAACACTAATACGAATTTCAATAATGCGTGAATATATTAACTGAAAGTAGCTGTAAATATAAAACTATTAATATACGGAGTATTTTCTTACCTGTCAAGTAGCTCACTAAAAAGTTGCAACATGAAATAAATGACCATATAAAAACTCCTAAATGAATAAAACTTTCTATAAAACATACACACACTATGTTGCGTCTGAATGCAGTTGTTCTAATTAAATTGTAATTAAAAGTTGATGAGTCTTAAAACAAATTCGAGTATAGACAAAACTCATCTAGAAGCATAGCCTATCTATTGAAATTCGAACACATTTTACACTTTGAAGTTATAAATTCAACTTATATAAGTCGAAAATATCATTTTAATAGAGTTAAGTCAACGGAATTTGGCTGCTTTTTCTCGTCTTCACACGTGAGAATTTCACAAGTACTCGATCGGAACTTGAAGTAAATTTAAGTCTATAAATCATTTGCTTGAATTATTTTAATATAATAGTAATATTGTAAAGTTTTAATCATGTTACCACTTACCACAGATCTACAGTGACTGAGTTAATCGTGGTTCGGGTAAATGAATAATAGAGTAATTATAGTCTTGTGATTACTACGGGAACAAAAAAGTGTTAAAAATTATTCATAAAAGAAACTAGTGGTGTTATAGTATTACTATATTCTTACTTTTTTGAGACAAAGATATTACTGCAGTCTACTCCTATGTCACAACCTTGGAATATGGGATGCATAAATTTTTCATATCTAATTATTTTTAGAGTAATGCTAAATGATCATATTATGGCTAGTCATAATCTTAAAATATTTTTAAACTTTTGTGCAATTAATGTTTAATAGTTGAAATTGATGCATCTAGAGAGTAATAATTTTTTAAAGACTAATCTATCCTCAAATATTAAATACTTTATGTAGTAGAATATGGAGTATTTATTTACTTATGTAGTAGTAGAATATGGAGTATTTAACAATATACTTTAGTTATATAATTGAATTATTTTTATCAATTTTAACTATTCTAATCTTTAATTATTATAAAATTATTTAGTAATCAACATGCACTTATTTGTAATCAAACACGTACATATTTTTGATTATTCAAAACGAGGTAATAAAAATTATTCAGATTATTTAATAGTATGTACTGAATAATTAAATTTGAATCCTAATAAATATATTCCCGATATTTCAATTCTATTATTAGTGAGTATTTATGTTTAAATTCACTTGTTTAATAAAATAATTTAATTATACTATATATTATTTACTTTATATGGCAGCCGAAATATTTACTCTATATACTTTATTAGTGATTATTTACTTTATATACTTTATTTTAATATATTTAGCTATTAATATATCTTTATTATTTAAAAATCTTCTGTCCCGTGCATAGCACGGGTGGTAAAACTAGTACTACATGTAAATACAACAGTGTATTGATATAAAAGCAATTCAAATAGTTATACTATAGATTAATTTACTGATAATTTATAGTGAAATTGATACTATAATAATAATAATAACAATAATAATAATAATAATATTTATCAAAATAATTCAAATATAATTATTTACTATATTTTAAAATTTATAATTAATTTTAAATATAATATATATACATTTAACCTTGGTGTTACTATATCACAGACTACTCACTAATAAGGAAATGTAATTCCACATTGTCATCACAACCTACTCACTATTTCTCCCTCTTTATTCCTAAATATGCTATACCATATAATAATAAAAATAAAGTAGTAAAAAAGTTGAGTAACAAATTACTCTAAAAAAAGAATGGAACAAATAAATTAAAAAGAAACTACAATTAAAGACTAAGGGTAGTATTGTCAACTGAATTAAGCATTAAATGAGACAATTAAATTATTAATATCCAAATATACCTATATTTACTGAAATGTCATTATGGCCAGCCACATTATGGCCATGTAGCACTACTCTTATTTTTATTACAGTTCTACAACCCTATTATCATACACTTTCTTGATTATGTACGACTCCAACCACTTAGATCTCAATTTTTCATTAGAAGGAAAAAGTTTTGAATCATATAGAAGAACAACATACCCAATTCCCCAAGCATAATTCTTTTTTACTTCTCATGCTTCGCCTTCATTGCAAAATTGTCAAGCTCATTGAGATGAATACAATATTCCTCTCCTGCTTTCAAGAAGTCCAAGTCTAATATGATTTGTCCTTCACCAGTTCGTATGGAAGATGACATGATTTTCCAAAAAAAGATAAGCAGATATACCTATTTGAGTTTGGTAGGCCGTTGGGTAGGTTCATAAGGCGTCATTAAGACGTGAAGATCAATCCTTCCAATTTGTACTCACCCTCTTTTGTAGCACTTGCTTGATTTCTCTATTGGCTACCTCTGTTTTGCCCATTATTTAGCTTATGCATGGTACCGTATGGTCACTCCATATTTTGCAAGCACATTATCCAACCACTTGATGTTAAATTATGATCCATCACTCACAAGAGCACCTGGGTCGTCAAATCGAGTGTAGATGTTCTTTCTTATGAAGTCGGTCACCATCTTTGAATCATTGGTTTAGGTACGAATTGCTTCAAACTCATCTTGAGACATACTCCAAATTCAAAACATGCAAACTATACAAGTTTCTAAAAAAAACATAGGAAAATAGCCCATGGAATATATCCTGCATACATAAATAATTCTAGTGATTGTGATCTCTTTCTATTTAGAAATTCTTTTTAGTCCGTTGACACTCATTGCATTGAAGAACGAATTAATTAGACATTTTCTCAGTAAATGTCTTAATTTAATTGAAGTTTAGTTATTTTCCGAAATTACACGACATTAAGACGGATTTAATTGGCGAGATGTTTTTTTTATTTATGAAGTTAATGATTCGAGTTAATTACATAGGTAAATGGTAAATCATTATAGAAACTTTCAGAAAAATGCAAATTTGTGTATTATTGTTATTTTCCAAAATTAATCCTTAGAAACACAAGCACTTGTAACGATAGGAAGAATCAACCAAACTAATAAAAAATTAATTCGAACACCAGACTGAATAATAGTGCAAATCACTCAAGTCAAATTAGGGAGTAGTAATAACATAACAATAACAATAAAAGCAAAAACACTAAAAAACTGTAGAAACAAAAAACACATGCATGTTAATTCTAGAATCTATTATAATCACATAATTTGTCAATCGCTTCATTAAGTATGACGACTATGTTGCCAATAAATAATTTGATTTTATCTTTTCCGAGGAAAGACTACATAATTCCATTTTGAAGAAGGTGAAAAGTTAATAAGTCAAGAAAGAGTGAAGGGTGAATATCAGTTAATAAGTTAAGAAAGTGAAGAGTGAAAATCAAATAAAATGTGTACACGACATAGTTCGTACCATGGTAGTAGCACCGACACTTCGAGTTAAGAGAAAAAATAATAAATAATGTGGAGTGATATAGTTTGGACAATGAACGTTGGAATATGTTGAGATCTTTGACTCATAATAATGTGGGGAATTTTCCAAAGTGTCTTTTCTACTCAACTATTGTATAAAATAATAATACTAGTAAATTATCATGTTTTTATTTTAAAATTATGTTATTCTTTTATGTCGACAGTGCCCCTCGCATAAATCTATTCTTTTTCTAGCTTTTCTAGTTTTAACGTTATAATAACTTTTGCTTTAAATGAACTTTACACTAGGTAACGTTGTCCTCTTTCACCTAAATTTTTTAACATATGATAAGAGCCATCCCCAAAATAAAAACATGATATATTTGGCAGAAGGAAAAATAATATTTTACTATTTTAATGGAAAAATGTTAAATTTGAGATTAAATATATGCGGAGGTATTTCATCTATCAAATATTAGCAAATAGTATGATCCTATTATTTAATTACATGAATATTTTCTTTGGAGCCTCATTATGCTAGCTAAAATATCAATTACTTACAGATACTTCATCAATATTGTTATGTATAATTCCATGCATGTGAAGGTGGCCAAAAACGACACCATTTTTACCTTATACATGAGTGGGACTTTGTAACAACATGGCATTATTTTAAGATATGGGGACACTTTTTAAATAAATTGCTGCTGAATAATTTGTTATATAAATAATAAAATATTTTTAGTTGTTATGGAAAGAGAACGTGGACTGAATGTGGAAAAATACTATGATAAATAAATAAATAGTACTATATTAATAGCCAATATGCACTAAATTAATGCAGGCCATTTTGTCTCTTCATTGGAACAAAAAAAACCCAAATTGTGGCCGACAAAATTTAGTAGTAATAAACTACACCATATAGTTGTTTATAAAGAAACGGAATCGATGCGCATTACCTCTTTTTCATAAAATAGTAAATTAAAGAAAATACTACTATCTCCGGCATGAAAGTTTGTCTCAATTTACTATTTCGATTTGTTCCTGAAAATTTGTCTCATTTCACTTTTTATCATTTTTTTATAGTGGACTCATATCCCACTAACTCATTCCTACTCACATTTTATTATAAAACTAATATATAAAAATAGAACCCACATTTCACTAACTTTTTTCAACTCACTTTTCATTACACTTCTTAAAACTCATGTCAGGTCAAAATGGGACAATATTTGGGGGACGGAGGTAGTAAAATTTTAGAAACAATTCTAAATATAATATGTTCGGATTTTAGCTCTGTTAGGATGGGAGCGGAAGGTTACTAATTTAGAACGCATTTGGACTTTTACTTTACTACTATATATTTAATATATGTGAATATGTTCAAGTAGTCACACAATTAATTTCAAACTATACACTTAATTATATAAAAATATCCTGTTAAATTTCCGTAACATTTTGTTAAGCTTGATCAAATAAACAGATTCACTTTTTAGGAGATACTAGTATAATTTTTACTAAAACTTTAACATGCATGGAAACCGAATAAAAATTTTAGGATATGTAAAAAAAATGCAACTTTTTTTGTCGGACGAATAAAGTACTCCATATGTATAGTAAGATTTCATCTTCATGCTATCCTTGATGAGAATGCTTCGGCATTGTGCATATTTCGAAGAATATACATATAACATATCCTTGATGAGAATGCTTCATGCTAACATAAAATATTTGTGTAATTATATATATGCAGGCCAATATGTATTTGACTTATATTTGTGGTCAACAATGAGAGAGGTTCATTAGTAAGCATATGTTAAAATTTTCACTTTTACACATTTGCAGTTGCAATTCAACAAGCTAATGTGGTTTGGTGTTAAATTTTTTTGGGTGAAATTCCACCACAAGTCCAAAACTGCCGACATAATTTCACTGTTTTTTTTTATTTCGTTTTATATTTTGTAATTTTTTTAGCTTGCACCGATTGACAGAAGAATAGGTTGAAGAACAATCATGGAAACAAGTCGGTCTGATAGAATCAAACGTGTCAAATTCTTATTTATTCCGTACTTGCTGGTTCATAAATATATGAAATCTTTGTTATTGTATTCCAAACATATACCCGGATAAAATGATAGTATGATGATTTTTGGTTAATCAAATCATTTAAAGAAAGTCAAATTTTAAGAATTAAAATAACGATGTGTTGATTTATTATTCAAAATTAATTTTGATTTTCACATACTCATGATAACGTACGTAGGAAAGTGTATAAATCAGATCATTATGATAGTAAGGTCATTATAGTGAAAACCTCAATAAAGCCAATATAAATAGATTTAATTATGCATTAGTTTCAATTTATTAACGAATCAAACAAACAAAACCAAATTTTATTTAAATTTAAATCGATTCGAATTAAAAATCCGACAAAAACGATTTGATTCAATTGGGGTATTCAGTTTTTGAGTATTTTGCTCATCGTTTATTTATGTACGGATACAATAATCTGCGTGCTACTGATACATTTTTAAACTACTATACTACTCCATTACAGTAACATTTCATTTAGTATGGTGGCAGTACTGTGGAGGCATTGTTAAGTTAATGACCCACCAAATTTTAGTAACGATCTAATTAATTTTTGTGTGATTTTACTTTTACACTCAATCATAAAACCATATCTTTGCAAATCCGAGTACATTAATTACCGACTATTTATAAAAATGTCAATTAAGTGAACTGTCCTAACGGTAAAATTTTTGAAGGGGTGATTTAGTTCGGCATGTTAATTAATAATGTCTTGTCTGTTTTTAATAGACTAATTAAATGTAAATATGTTTTTGTACATTTCATTAATTTTATCATAGATTGTTTCCCCTTCACGAATTATGGAGAAAATAAAGTTAATATTACAAACCTTCTTAGTATTATGCCTATGAAAATTGAATATTGTTGGAATCGTGCTTGGTCAAATGACTTTGACTAATAATAAATGTGACAAGACCTTTAATTTTTTGTGAAATTAAATGCAATAGCTGTGTCGATCTACGTTCCGAGTAGATGACCGTAGTATATTCATTTTCTCAAATCCGATTCCCGGTGAGTGAGAAACAATTTATTAAAGTTGGTCACAATAAAGCTAGATATGAGTTATGAGAAAAACTAATGAATTAATTAACTGAGTGTTAATTATCCCACATCGGGGATGATAAAAATCTTTGATGAAGTATTTAATAAGATGAATTATTATGTGTAATAATTATCGTGGAATAAGACGGGTGACACGCGCGCGCCGCCGCTCGCCTGCGAGCCGTGCACCGGGCGCCATGTGCCTTGAGCCTTGGACTTGGATCTTGGCAATTGATCTTTGGGTGGTCTTTGGACTGTTCTGTGGAGCTGGTCATTGAGCGTGGTTCAAGCCCCGCTTATTCTTTTTAGACCACCTCAAACTCCACGCTAGGTCCGTGCTGGACCCCGACGCATAACGGGAGACAAAAGGTCCCCGATGGACCCCGACGGTACATGGTGTATCCCGTCGTGTAGTGTGTCCAGATGCATCGTGTCTCTTCAGCTCCCAACAGCTAGTGCACCAGTCAGTAACCCCCGGCGGTTACGGTCAATGGCCTTGATGACAGACATTATGTCTGTTGACTCCAGCAATCCCTGCGGGTGGACTTGGCCTATAAATAGGCATGCATCCTTTGCATTCTTTACACAACAAACTCAAGCATCCTTGCATACGCGCTCTCTCCCTCTCTGCATAATCTTCCCGTCGAAGCTCTGCCCTCGCCTTACTCCAGTTCGCCGGAGCTCTGTTGCTAGCAGTGCTGCTACTTTAGAGACGAAGTCGTTTTATCTTTGGGGACGACACGCCAAACCGAGAGCACTACTAAGGCGTATCTTGTCTTGCGGAAAGAGGACTCCTCGACTCGGCTTACCGTTTTCCGTATAATTTTTCAGTTGTTTCCGTGTAATTTTCTCCTTGATTTCCGTGTAATTTTCGCCCGGCAAGTTTGTATCTTAATTTCAACAAATATATTTGTTATTTTTCAAATAATTCGTATATGTTGTTGTTGTAATTGTTAATAATTCATGATTTTTGTTAAATGGCTAGTCAATGACGATATAAATTTTCATTTTTCCCAAGTACTAATATTGGAAACATACTACTAGATTTAAAAAAAAATTGTGACATTTAATTTTCTAATAGAAAACCAAAAAGTGACATTAATGATTAGTATACTTTTTATATCCGGCTTTATATGGCAGAGTAATTTTACGTTCACTTTATTATATGTATTTCAGACTCATCATAATGATGGAACATTATTATAATCACGGTGAAATAATTGTCGCGCGTTAGTCAGTTTTCTATTATTAGAATAGAGAAAGAAATAAAGGAAGAAGCCTTAAAACCAATTAGATCGATAATTTTCTTAGATACTAGCTACACCTACACGCAATAAATCGATAATCTTGACATCAAATCATATTAATATCATAATAAGTAGTTTAATTGACACTTCATAGTTCGTTGAATTTAGTGATTCAATTTATTATTTAAATACTTTTATCCGCCCGTATGTTTCTATTTAAAAATACATAACAAAATTCGTGTATTAAATTACAAACCATATTCACAGAATATGAATGTATATTATTTGATGCAAGTTGGTTGCTCTACCATTAATTATTCAGCTAATGCTAACTAATAGTGTAACTCATGAATTACAGCCAACATTATTTATCCTCTTTTTTTTCTTTATTTACATTTTCATCTCCGAATCTGGACAGGATAATATTGCCAAACTTTTATGTCGCTCCATATTTTTAAGATAATGTCTCAATGCAACTGACTTTTACTACACCTTTTCTAAAGAATTGCTGCACCTTTTCCTTTCATTTTCTAGCTAGTTTCATAAATATATATAAAAAGGAAAAAAAATGTTATAGTTACAGTTGATGGCCTCGTTTTATATTACTCCATAAAACTAGAGTATGATTTGGATTAGAAACTTCAATTTCAACTCTTACTCTAATATCTGTTGCCACAAAATTGTTTAATAAGAGTTAAATTATACTAATTTAAAATTGTAACTTCAACTTCAAATTCGAATTCCAATTTCAATATAATTCCATTTATGCTATAAAAGGAAATTTAAATTCAATTTAAAAAAAATTAATTCCAGTATAACTTTAATTCCAAGGTACCTAACGACTTTAAATTTTTATAGAATTTCAATTCCACCAAAATTTTAATTCTATGGTACCCAACCTTGTTGTTTGTCAAGGAATTTATGGGTTATAGCTTAAATAGTTAAATTCCATTGCATTTAATAAATAAACCGCAATTTGCAAAAAAAAAAACGTATAAAAATGAATGTAAATGGAACAAATATAGGTATAGTAATAGATAAGACAATTTTGCCTATGCGACTTTAGATATATCGATAAAAAAAAATCGGAACATGCATCGGATACCCCCTTGGCACCGCCATCTTATTCTTTGGCAATATTCATAACATTTTATTTAATATCGATGAATATAACTTCACTTCAATCTGAAAATCAACATTACATGATTGCACTGATTATCGTAGTACATAACTTTCTTCTCTTGACAAAGATTGTCGTGCATAACTTTCACTGCAAGGGATGTTATTTATCATTATCATATCGTTTATATTTATACTTGTACGTTTGTATAGACACTAAACTACGGAAGAAGTTATTATATTCATAAGTTGGATTTTATATAGTACTTACAAAAAAATACTTAAGGAAGAAGAAAATAAACAACTGAAATATTGCCAGAATTCAGGGCCCTTCTGATTCCTTCAATAACCCTTCTCACCGACAAACTAAAATTTAATGTTGGAATCCGAATTTTCAAAATTTTAAACCTCTTTTACTAGTCCTAAATGTTTACTCAAAAAGTTTGAATTTCAGAAAATGTAACAGATATTCTCAACAAATTAAATGATGTACTAGTACTTTTCTTTATCAGCTTAGACTTGCAAATATTATAGATATTCTATAAACAATACTACTCCTCAACACAAGACAAATATAATCACTTCACACCCCAATACCATTGAAAGGAAAAAAGGCTAATATTAATAAGGGTGTGTTTAAATCGTTTGTATCTGTCTAAATAATTAACTACTTACAGGTATAACCAAGAAAACAAGGCATATGAGCATTGAACAAGTAGGCTATTAGATGTAAACAAGAAAGTAAGTATATAATCGAGACTCACTGTTAAAAATTCCATCTTGGAGATGTATGCAATGCGCTCTGCCTCGGCCTGCGTTTTTGCTGCTGCTCCATGTCATGCCTTTTCTTCATAATGGAGGAAACTGTTGGACTATAGTAGTCATTGCTCCTTTGAGATGTTGCACCTTGTGAGTACACCTTCCTCCCTTGCGTGAAGTTCTGGTGCTTCTCCAGATTCGAGCCACGAGCAACTGAGTTTTTTGGGACTGGACCCCATCTGTTGTGGCTCACACAGCTCTGGCTCCTTCCTACCTGATAGAACCTTCCCTCCCTAGGGCTTGTGTAGTTCCGGCTTTCAGCTGTTTCGGCCGAGTACATTGTGGTTTCTCCTTCGCTGCTGTATTCGTGTGGCAAATCCTGAAACTCAACGGGGGAAGAGCTCGACTGGATGCCAGTCTTGGCTCCATCGACAGACCCCGTTGACTCTACATCCAGGATGGGGCTCGAAGGTCCCTCGGGTGGTTTCTGAATCAGGAAATCCTTGACGTAGTTTTGATCGGAGCTTGGTGGCATCATTTTTCTTGATTGCTTAGGTGATGGTGCAGCTTTACTTACCCTTGGAGGGAAGTTGATGTCCAAAAGCTGGATTTGAGTAGTAGCAGTAGTAGCATCGTTGTTCCTAACTGGGCCTGAGGTCAGCATTGGGGATTCGTAAATCTCAGGAGTTGGGATTCCGGAACCTTGCCGATTGCCACTTGAGGTCTCATCTTGGACTTCCACTGTGTCAGGGAGGACAGCTGCTGAACTCGCTCCAGGTTGCTCTACTGGTTTGGAGGAAGATGGTGTCACCTCATTCTCACCTTCGGTCAACTTAAAGACGCGCCTCATGGTGAATGATGCACAAGAATGCTCACTTTTCTGACCCGAGGACATCAACCGGATCAGAGGTAGTTTTGGTTTGTTGAGCTCATCAAGGTTCCCCTCCCAATGCTGATTTAGCCAATGACAGATGACGGGTATAGGGATGCCAAATTGCATCGGGGTGTCTTTCTTCCACGACGACGTAGACGATGATGAAGTTGAAGTAGATTTGGCATTTGGAGAAGTTGCAAGCTTCATAGGATCGCAAACCATGAAGGAGAGATTGCCATGAGAATCAAAACCAGCAGAACCCGGGCTCCATGTTACTCCATCAGTTGATAACTTTATCAGATTATCGGTAGCTATCACTACCTTTCCTTCACCAACGGCCAACTCTGGTTTATCTGTGTACCCTAAAAGATAAACAATAGTTCCCAGCTCCAGATTGGGTTTCGAGCAAGTCTTTAAGTAGTGAGGATGCTGCACGGGAGCATTCGACTCACCATCAAAAGCATCAAGGCCTACCATTGTCAGGTCAAGAACAGAGCTTGTAATAAAGAACCTGTCCCAAATAGATCATCTTAGACAGGAAGATCAATTATTGGTGAAAGTATTGGCTCTATGTTCCTTTAATTAAAAAACCAACTCTTATCAACATAATCAAATCAAGGTCAAGGTAAGGCATAAATCTCGCCACGACAAAGTTGAACTACCATCACTATAAGATAAATCACAGATGTGCAAACATAAATATCAAATATACTAATAAATCAAGGCTCAATAATTGGTAATCATAAAAGCACGAGGAGGTCGAAAGTAGTCAGTTCAACTGCATTTCCAATTTACACATTACCATAAATCAATGAAATGAATGTCTCCTCAAAAAGAAAATGAATAATACTTCATGTGTTTGGTGGAACTTATTCATTGCATAACAGTTGCAGACGAAGATACCAAGAGGCTGTGGCACCATCCATGTTTGTTGTTACTGTTCTTGTTGGTATTCCCATCATTGCAAAATGATAACCGTAATTGCTACCATTAACCATAATGTATCTTAACATCAATCCCATTGTTATGATCCCTAATGCACATCACTCAATTAAGTGTAAATTAGAAACAAATTCAGATTAAAAATCATCATCTTTAGTCAACAAATCCAACCTGAGATGAAGACTATCACATGAAAAACAAATCAATAATCAACTGGCACATCAACATCCAACCACACATCCACTTTTTTCGCAAATCAAACAAAAAGAAGAATCTCCAATTACCACACAATCACACACTTAATACACATATATACATTCAAATAGACAATAGATAATGTGAATAACTCAATAGAAATATAATCACTTGAGAAAAATAGAAGATTAAGCATTTCAGATAAAAATCCAAACCAACCGGTGGGGAAAAAGGGTAGCAGAGAGGCCATTGTGGAGGCGGATCTCGGCGGCTTCAGCGGCAGTCACGGAGGGGAGATTGGCATGGGTGGTGAGCAGCAGATTGCGGTGGATCAAGAAGCCGGTGGCGGCGCCGTTGATTCGCGCCATGGCCGGAGCCTTGCCGGAGAAAATTGCGCCCTTCAATCTCTCCGACTTGCCCCCGCCGTTGCAGAAACACCACGAGTCCCCCAAAACCCTCATTTTCTCCCCAATAATTCGTCTGCAATAGCGAAATTAGCACCCTCGATAAACAACAAACCTTGGATCCACAATGTTGAGCTGCAAAAGGAAGCTCATTTCTCAGTTTTCCATCATCTCTCTCAGTACATAAATCCAGCTGGATTTGATTAAATAAAGGCAGTAGTGATTAAATTATACTACAGTAGAGTAGATGAATTGGCAGTGCGGGGAAAGGGGGATTTTATTAGCGGAGAAGGTGGCTGAAATCCGAGCTCCATTGCAACACCATAGATATGGAATTTGGGTGAAGCTGACGGCTGCGCTTCAAACTAATCATCGCATTTTCACTCACAATTTTATTCTTTTTCTGCTTCTGACATTTGAGCCAGCGTGTGCATTTATCTCTGTAATTTTCCTTTTATTTTAACAGCAAAATAAAATAAAATTTTGGGATAGTTTGTAAGTAATTTCAAAAAAAAAGTTGGGAAAAAGTTATTGCATTTCTAATCTCATTTTAAATCACATTTGCTTTTGTTGATCGACTCTTTTAATTTCCATCTCAGTAACTCATCTAATTATGTGTTACTTATAAAGTTAGTACATTAAATTTAAAAAAAGTCGTCATTCTAAAAAAAATAAAATAAAATTCAGATTATCCTAAAATAATGGAGTAGTAGTATTCCTTTTAATATACATTCCTAGTCATCAAATAAAGCTAGAACAATAAATGTATAAAAAGTTCATATTTGAAATTTATTTGTCGAAAAACAATAGGAAAAGGAAGAACTAAAATAAATTTAATATTTTAAAGTTTGAATTGGGTTATTTATAATAAATAGAACCCATTGGAACGAAAAGCCATAATTAAATGCTCGTGGTTTTATTTGTTGAAAAAAACCTATCTAAATCACATAAAACAAATGAGTCCTTTTTCAAAAAGTCTACTAAATATAGGCAGACACGTTAATTTGATTTTTACACCGAATTATTCCTTAGAATTAATCTGGACATATAACAAATTCATTTATTACTAGTATTAAACCAAAGGGTGTAACTTTATTTGTCTATTAAAATCTACTAAAAATCGTATAATTTAATTATCCATTATTGATGTGGGGTTGTAATTGGTTTCCAGCTTTTGTGGCGATGGACAGGAATACAGATTCATCAAACTTAGCTTTGGAGTTTGGAGTTTGGAGTAACGCACATGCAATTAATAATTTGTTACATACTAATATAATAGTATTATTTAATTTTTATAGTAAGACAAATTAGTTGGTATTTTTTACTATTTAATTTAAAAATTAACTGGAAACATGTGGAATTCAATAGAAATTGACTCTTAACCTTATGATGATGACGACGGCCGATGCATTAACTATTTATGACTTTGTAATTGGAACGACAATTACGTGCACATCCAAGTAGTCCAATTACCAAATCTTGAAAATTAAAGAGAAAAAAAAGTGTGCGAAAACATTGGTCACTTACAACTTACAAGCATGGCAATAGACTAATTCAAAATTCATAACTGAAAGATATTAATACCAGTTTAATGAATTATTGTTAGTATATACGAGTATGAAATAGTATTCATTTATTTTATAATAATGTTTATGAAGTATTTTTAATATAAAATGGAGTACTTAAATTTGCCCATTATGCGCATGTACATTTTATCACTACTCTAAAAAAATTACGCCTTTTAATTTATTTAAACTTTGTCCTTCATAAACAAAATCTTTCCCCACTTTTCGCTTTTTTATACTAATATCAAAATCTTTGACTATTATGAATTCCATAATTATAGGGGATTGATTATAATACAATTATATTTAAAAACCAAAAAATTGAGCGTTGATTTATTTCTATTTAAATTATTTAAGGGTACATTAGTTAAAACATATAATATGATCATAGAAAATAAAAATAAAGATATTATGACATATAGATATTAATGACGATTTTTTAAAAAAAATTTACTAGTATATAAAAATAAATTTTACACTAACTTTTTTCCATATGAATTTTCTCTATAATTTCTCAAATTTGCACAAAGTTAAAACAAGACTTTAAATCATGAATAAAATCAGTACATAGAACAAGAAATAAGGATAAATAAATTTCGTATATATCGGTTCTAAGTTGTAACTAAGATAGAAGGAAAATGTCTAATAAAATTATACTCCTACATTATTCATCCACGGAAAAAAGGCCATTAGTTATTAAAAATTTTGTTGATTGTGTATGCTTAATTCGAAATTAAACAGTGGTGTTTACTTTAAGCGAAAGAAAAAGGTTAATCGTCAATATTTCTCCGCTTTCCGATATTGCGATTTCTACTACGATTCGATGGCTTCACTCCCCGCGCGCCTCAAAATTCAATGCATTGTCTTGGTAACTCTTTGGATCGGATCATCCAGTATTGCAGATACCAGTACTAGTTCGGATTTGGGGGAGTTGTTGGTGAAATCAAGCAATCAGCAGAGAGAATTTGATTTCTTCATGCTATCTTTTCTGTGGCCGGGAACAGCCTGCCTCTCATCCGATGGTGAATGCTGCCCCTCCAATGCCTGCTGTCGCCGGTAAATTCAATTTTCACTCCACCTTGTTATTGGACGCTTTTTCATAAGTTCTAGATGATAACAACTGAATTGAGCTGAATGAGTCTTTGTATAGGATTCTTCTTTGAGGTCAATAGTTGTTGCTCTTTCTCAATAATCTCTGCTCAAATGTGGTTGGAATTGGTTCAGTTCAGTTATTCCCTACTTCAACTTCTTGCGCATTAATGGATTAGAAAAACAATTGCCAGTATACCATCAAGCACACTGATGTGTTAAGCCTAATTTTTGAAGGAAGACAGACTATTTGCAGGTTTAGTTTGAAAGATTATATTCATGATTAAATATTACTACTATTATGTTTGGTTCATTAGATTGAATCTCACGACTTAATCCTAGAAGGATAATTATATGCTAATGAGGCATAGCTACCCCCTCCAACTAAATTAATCCCGCAACTTAATCTTAGATGAATAATCATATGATAATGAGCCATGCAACCGAACAGCACCTTAGTGATCATCTATATTTATTTGTACTATTTCAATCTGATTTATGTGGAGGTGCTTTTACTGTACAATGCTTCGTTTCAATAGCTTGGCAGCCTTGGTTATAAATTCTTGGAGTTGGCTTTTTTATTGTTATACATTATGACTAGACCAGAAAAAATTGGGAGATGAAGATGAGAGATAGACTCACCACCAGTCACCACCCACAAAAACAATAAATCAAATAAGCGTTCTTGATAGGAAATTTTACGCGTTGAGAGATTTTAGAAGATAATGACATTAATATAAAAGGCTTATCCTCTTGAGTAAAGGCCAAAAGTGGTCCTGAACATATGACGATTTTACGATTTTGGTTCTAAGCATTATCTTTTGAATTATTCGGTCCCTCGCAAATAAAAATGGGTCACATTTGGTCAATTTTTGACCGTTCCGTCAAATTTGACGGAAATTCCCCCCTCCAGCATCTTCGCCGCCAAGCTCCGCCATACCATCACCTTCGGTCCTCTTCCTCCCTCTTTCTATCTCTGCCATGTCCTTCTCTCGCTCTTTTCTTCTCAATTAGAAGTTCCAAATTGAAACACGACCTTCTCGGTGTCATCCCCCTCTGCCTCAGAATCGATTTCGCGGCACCCTCATTTCTCCTCGGACATGTCGGCTTCCGACTCCCGGTGTTATGCCGCTGCTGCTCACCGTCAAGTCGTCGTCTCGCCTCCTCTCCCTCTCCCTCACCCTCGACCCCTCTATCGACCACCTCCCCCTCGCCCTCGTCGTCGTCCAGGCACCCTCCACTACGGCTGCTTCCCCCCGCCGCAGTTCCACCTCCTCCTCTCAAATCGTGGCTGCGGCAACACCGGAAGGCGGCGTCGTCGCTAATTTTTCTGGGAGATGAAATCGATTGGATACGCCCCCGATTGCGGCACCTGCAATTACCTATTTCTAACTCTTTCGAAAATCGTTCAATTTGGGGAAGCAGTGGAGGTGTTGAAAGGGATGGGGAGGGCGGAATGCGTCCCCGATTGCGACAGCTACGGGGGATTGATTGCTGAGTTGAGCGAGGCGAGGAAGGTGGACGTCGTGGCGGAGGTGGTGAGGCTGAGGGATGAGACGGTGACGACGGTGGGTGAGGCTGAGGGATGATGGAAGGTGGACGCCGTGGCGGAGGTGGTGAGGGAGGTTTGGGTTAGGGTTTCCGTCAAATTTGACGGAACCGTCCAAAATTGACCAAATGTGACCCGTTTTTATTTGTGAGGGGCCGAATAATTCAAAAGATAATATTTTGGACCAAAATCAAAAAATCGCAATATGTTAAAGATCAAAATGGGGCTTTAGTCAATATTCTAATCTAATTAATTAAAGTGAAATTAAATAGGCAAACCCATCTTCTTGTTTATCCTTTTTGGGAAGCGATTCGTAAATCTGCTGTCGTTGTTCCACGCCCGAGATCTCCGGCTCCACCACCAAAAATCGTTCTAGCACCACCACCACCACTCCCACGCCAACCCGGACGACGGCAACAACAACGAGAACAAGAACAACATCTCCCTAAGCCTAAAGCGCGGCACGGCCGTGACCAGAGCTACAATGGCGGCGGGAGAGAAGGGCGGCAAGGTGTCGCGGCGGCCACAGGGTTCAGGGGCGGCCGACGGGGTCGAAGAACAAGCCGAACCGCCCATCATTATCACCTGCGATAGGGCCAACGCGCTGCGGTCCCAGGGCCAGGTCGGCGGCGGCACAGTCGTCACCATGGCCGCCTCCTTCTGCAACGCCGCCTACGAGTGCCTCTCCCTCGAGGAAGAAGAGGCGTCGCGCCCAGGTGATGAGCGATCCCAAAGCAGCGGAAAATCAAATTTTCCGATGAGAATTCAGTCGATCGATTGGATCCCGAGCGACGCCGTGAAGCCACCGGTGTTTAAGTCTCAGCTTAAACGGTTGTTTGACCGTTCGTACACCAACGTCCTTCGTATTTCGTCCGAGCTCGGTCTGTTTGGATAAAATGGTTCAGACATGGAGGATAACAACGAGCGTCCTCCGCCTCCAAGAAATGCGCCTGCAACCGCTGCAATTGCTTCAACGGCAATAGCAGTGATAGCTCCAACGGCGAGCTCGACCAAGAATACTCTCTGCGTACAGATTCTCCCATATCAATTTCAGCTAATTCAATTCCTCCTTCAAGGCCATTTTAATGGTTTAGATTAGAATATTTGATATTTTTTTAAAATAATGATTTTGACTAAACCAATGTTGACCGTCATTTTTTAACATTGCTGTCCAAAAAGGACTAAATGTGGCCCGTTTCCAATTGTGCAGGACGAAATAATTCAATAGATAATGTTTAGGACCAAAATCGTAAAATCGTCATATGTTTCGGACCACTTTGGGCCTTACTCTATCCTCTTCCATATTTGTTGATGAAAACTTGTTTTGTTATTTTGACTGCTGCTTGAGCATTTTCCAATATATGTTAAGAAGACTTACTAACGTTTCTGTTTAATTTGCTTCAGTTCGAGTGCCTTGACAGAATTTACTATCCGTAAGTGAAGCTATCTCATGCTTGAACAAAACCATGTAGTGGTATGAGTTATCGGTAGTTTGATATTTAGCAGATGCATGTCTATTTTTTTCATTCATGTTTATGTATGCGGCGGATGTTGCTTCCATATTGAGATTAAGAAGGTCCTATTTATGGTATATTTTCTATGTCCATGTCTCTCCTTTCCATGCAGATGGACTTTGGCCTGATTATAATGACGGGACTTGGCCAGCATGCTGCCCTGGCAAAAGATTTAATATTAAAAAGGTAAGTTTCTAGTTTGCACTGGTTTGCTTATTTGAATGTTTTATATTTTAGAAGAAATATATCTCAAGCATGTAGTAATTTCTCCTTTAATTTGATATGCTTCGTCCAATTAATTGATTTTTGTTGTTTCAGATTTCGACATTGCTAAGCACCATGAAAAAGTACTGGCCATCTTACAACTGTGAATCTTCTTCAAATTGCCATAATGGAACGGGGCTGTTCTGGGAACATGAGGTTTGTTGATGCACATTCCTTTAAAGCTGGTGATGCCAAGAGAAGAAACTAACGATACTTCCTTTGTTGCTGTTGTTTTTGGAATACTCGGATTGGAACGCATCTGGAGACAGTGGGGTAAACTTCTTGAGAAATTTAGTTCTACTTGGTCAATATCTTTCCTTTGTGCCTGAAATATTGGTAATTTAGCATCTTGTGCACAAAGCAGTCTGATATCAATAACCATCTGTTATAACTAAAGATGATTTAGTAGTGGTTTCAACTTAATGCTTTGAGAAACTTGGAGAATACTTCAACTGGGAAGGAACCTTATTTCATCTTCATACATTTTTTTACAGAAAAACATGGACCTTGTTCATTTCCAGTCATAAGAGATGAATATGATTACTTCAGGACAGTTCTTAACCTCTACTTCAAATATAATGTCACGGTAATATAATGCTTTAACATTGAGCTTTTCAGTTCATGCAGAGTATATTTTATTTTCACCAGTGAAAAACTATGTTTTATTTTGATGAGTATTCAAACCGTTGAAGAGTGTGTTCATCTGATTACAAGAATGCGTGTCATATGTAAAGTAGAATTAGAATGAAAGTCAGTTTAGCATAGACTATTGTTGAACATATTAACTCCATGAATCCTGAGATTCTACTTCTACCTTCACATATTCTCATATTACCTATTGGTATAGTCTTCACCAAAAAAAGGTTCAGTTAAAAGATGCAAGATCTCCAAATATATGTATTGACCGTCTATAATGACTGGGTGCTTGCGTATGTATAATTGTGCACTTTGTTCTGTACTTGGTTGATTGCTTGCTGGTTGATCATTAACTTGTATGACTTCAACTGGCTTATCGATCATTAAGTCGATCAAAGTTAGAAGAGCATACTGGAATATTCACCCTATGATATATATACACAAGCAGGAAGTTTTAAGAGAAGCAGGCTATGTAGCATCAAACTGTGAAAAGTATCCTCTTGGAGGCATTGTTTCAGCTATAGAAAAGGCTTACCATGCCACTCCAGCACTTGCATGTTCTGGTGATGCTGTCGAGGAACTTCGACTCTGCTTCAGCAAGGACTTCAAGGTCTGATGTTTTTGATATTTTAGTATATTCCCTTGTTTTTGTGATTTTTTTTCTTTATCATTAGTTGTTGGATCAATAAACTAGGCCATCAGAGATATAACGTGCATTTTTGATACATCCTTTTTTTCTTGTTTCGAGAACTATTGCAGTTTCGGGATTGTGGCGTTGAAATCCCACCAGAAAGTTCCTGCCCCGAATATGTCAGCTTACCGAAATTTATTTCATCGGGTGAGTTCAACTGTTTGAAGCTGCTTCTTGAACAATACGAGTTATGTCAATTGTCTGATAAACAAATTCATTGCCTTCCTTAGCGTTCAATCGTCTAATTTATTGCAGGTCTTGGGATCAAAGAAGCTAAAGCCTTAAAGTTGGAAACATGAACGACGATACCTCTACGTTGAGAACCCAAAGATGTGATGATAAAGCGCAACTCAAAAGATGCTTTGTACTAGTATCTGTTATGTTATTTCTTGGACTGCACATGTGAGGATATGTTAGTACAAGGAGGAACAACGATTGAAAACATTTGTTATTTGTTTCCATATACTCGTTGTCATTACATCTTACACTATCTTTAAATTTATTTCCAATGCTTGACACATGAAAAATACTATACTAAATTCTCGAGGCTACATGGAGTGTAGTTCAATTCAACTCCAGATTACTAAAGACTGCTAATAATATTCCGAATATAAAAGAGTGCTATTAATATTACGGATGTATATAGCATTATATTCGAAGGACTTCTCATTGACATAAAATAGACACATGGAATTAAATAAGACAAAAAGATAATGAAGAAAAACTTAGTAAAACTCCCCTCCAATAAATAGGTTGGAAGTTTATCGATCCTCTTAAATTGTGAATAAACAAGAAGAAAAATTAAAATTAGGCAAAAAAGTAAATTAATTAACATAAGAAAACAAAAAAAAACATAATTTTTTTTATTTACATAAATATAATGATGTTAATGCTTAATGTCACTAATTGTAATTCTATGTCCACCATATAGTAAATATACAATATAGTGTTGAAGAATAATACTCTATCAATCTCAGCAAAAGAACCAAAATAATGGGTGGGAAAACAGAGTTTTTTACCCATTTCTGGAGTATCATTGGAATTGGATTTAGGATCCCAATTCCCAAAACAAAGGCAAATAAGGTGCAACTCATACTTCATGAAACGTTCAGACATAATTTCATTGGGAAATATTTGTCAGTGAATTTATAACTAAGAGAACTTCAAATGTACATAGGCCCCAACGAAATGGCCACCATAACGTTTTTTTCTCAAGCACGTGAGCATAAACTCCACTCCCACTTCCCAAAGAGAGCTAAACTTAAACCAATATGGGATAGAGAAGACGAGCATATACTTCAACTCTCACTTTCAAGAAGCAGCTACTGGAAGTCATTGATCGGCGCAGGGAGCCAAATGGGGCTTGTTCTTTAAGTTCTCATTGCTAATTACATATCCAACATTTTATCAGGATTTCTGTCGTAGTTGTATTATGATAAAAATTAAAGAAAGTAGTAGTAACTAGATAAGACAGAACCTGGACATTTCTGCTGTCAATGCAAATTCTCCTGACTTTCAATACACCGGAGAAGACAAATAGGTGTCTACCGCTTTCCTGTTTCATGTGGTAGTTCAACTTCACTGCCAAAACCATAGGTGGTCATGGGAAAATAATCATTCATTTAAGAAAATTCATGAATTTTTTGAGAATTTCCAAAATGATGCTGGAAGTGTTTTAAATACCAAGAATCAGGTTTTCACACAAACCTTGAAACATTTCAACGAAGAGCTCTCTCTGTCAAAAGGGAAATAGTCCTAGACCAAAAAATTAAGGCACCATCTCGCTCTTGGCAAACACCCACTTCAGCCACACAATAAAGCAGTGCCTTGAAAGGTGTTCTGGCAGATCCACCTACAAAACAGCATGAGAAATCGCTTTGACTTCAAACATTCTCTATATGGATATAGTCATACATTTTGTGCGTATAACACGTGAAGCGCAAGAAAGAAAAACACATAATTTAACATCAAATCTAAGACTAGAAGAAAGCCTGGGACCAAATTTTTTACCTAACATATTTTACCATTCTAATGCAGAGCAACCTGTGGTGCGACTAAGAAACAGAATTTTCTAATCAGGTGTGATTTTATGGTTTCAGAAAGTTTATGCTTCCCTACTCTCATCATCCAACATGAGCCTATGAGTTGATAAAAGTAGTTCTACATCTTTTTATACATATAAACTAATCTTGTGATAAAGAATTCACAGCTAAGTAAGCGAGCATTTAGAATATATAGATGAAGACCTAAAGAACTTGAAGACTGGATGCAGATTGCAGCAACAAAAAAAGAAGAGAGTATTTGGACTTACAGTGCTCCATACAGAAGAATAGCCATCAGTTGAGAGCAACCAATCACCCACCTTGGATTGCAGATCTAGCCTGTTATTCAATATATCATGTCCAACCAACTCATCTTCATAATCTTCAGTACGATTGAAATTTCGCTCTCTTGTTCTTTTGTGTTTTCTATGCTTCTTGCGCTTGAGGCTTACTCTAGATTCTCTATCATAATCTGATCCATCTTCCGAAAGGTCATCATCATGTAGCATAGCATACTTGTCAGACTGGCGAAATTTTATTCCATTGTTGACAAACAAAGACTCCCAGGATTCAGTCTTGTGAAATTCTCGTGATAGCCAATAATATATCGCCCAGGACTGCACACCCAACCGTTTTATGACGACTAAGGGGTTGCTATTTAGGCCTTTTTTCAATATCGTTGCCAAGTCATTGGCATGATTTGACAGTTCACAAAGCTGAGAAACCACATCCTTTATCTTTTGTTTTTGTTCCTCGCTACCTTCTTCCTGAACAAGCCGCAGGAGATGGCGACCTTGACTAGTCACAGCAGTAAGCAGAAGTAGCTGATCTATGGTAGTAGAAGCACTGTATTTTGAAAGTATCGCTTCAAACCATTCAGATGCACTGCCAAGCCCAACTGTTTCTGATTTTTGTCTAAGATATTTCGGTACTAGATCCAGGAAATGACACAAATCTTGCTCTTCGAGAATGATCAGAAGGTGATGGCATAAGAATGAGAAAGATTGCTCCATGAGGAATTCATCAATAACTTCCCAAACTTCTTCTAGTTCCTCCTCACACATCAGGTCAGTAAACAAGTCAACAAAATATTGTGTATCAATCAGCAAAATGCTACCATCCTTTAACGACTCGGAGAACTCACGGGATGACCAGAATTCAGGTACATACTCAAGAAAATTATCAACAGTTCGTAGAACATCTAAATCAAGGAAATAATGGGGCTTCGTTGCAACCATGGCAGGAGACTGCCCATGTTTACCTTTCCACTCCAGCTCCTCCCAACAAATATCTCGGTTTACAAAAGCAAACTGGGATAATGCTTTAGCACCTTTTCCATGATCTGATCCACCAGTACCAGCAAAATTAGAGAACCACTGTAGGATGCGCCTAGAATTTCCTGGAGACATAAATGGGTTAAGATTCATACCAATGAGCCAGCCAATTGAAAATTTGTGTAAGAGTAGCACCAATAATTTAATTAACAGTAAATATGTAAATTCAACTATACGACATGCCATTTAAAATTGCTATGAATGTCTAAGGATCCTGACAAAATGCCGTTTTGATCTAATCGACTAAACATACTACACATGCTCAAGGACTGAAAATGGAAGAAAACTGTAGATTATTTCTAATCGTTGGCATTTACATATGGATGCGATTATAAACATCAAACTGTTTCTTTGTAGCTAGGGGATAATACAACATAATATCTGAATTCAGCGGGGAAGTCATAAAAAGCCGGTCAATGCCATCCAAACAATTTAAGCTTCCACAATTATAACCCTTAAACAGAATTCAGTTGTTTGCCATTCAGATAACCACAATTAGAAGCCATAAAAAGAATCCAGTTGTTTGCCATTCAGATAATGATGACATGTAAAAGCTGAGTATAATGCCATTGAGAAAAACAGTTATCAGTTCTTCATCATATAAAAATAATTACTAATCAATATAATCAAATACCATTGAAGTAGCCCTAAAATACTTCTTCATGCATATCTTTATATAATGCTATGCATGCCACTGAAATTCCACTTAACACTCCTGAGATTCAATGCATCCTAATATATCAAAGATGAGTCATGGGCTCAGTAAATAATCTGTGGAAAATTTATTAGAAAATTTATATCAACTCCAATGTCACGAGAAATTTACAGTAAAAATCAGCACTTGCCTTTGAAAAAATTCTCCAGCTTGCAGCTTTTCCTTGCTATTATAGGGCCCATCTTTTGTGGTTGCTTCTGAAAGATCAATTGCAGAAGTTGTGATGCTAAGTTCCACTTGATTGGCTTGGATCTCAATAGGCTCAGAAATAAGTCTCGTTGGTGGCGGGGGCGGATGGAGTTTATGCCTGATATTGTGTTACAAAGCCACAGCCGAGCTTCTGATCGGCTTCCTGATGAAATAAATGACCAGATTGATTGTTCTAATTCATCAAGAAGAGATATTCTCTGCTTACTATATTCATCATTCCTGGTGTCATGGTCCCAGGAAGGCTCGCAAAGGAACAGCTGAAGCATTTCTGCAGCATCACAAACTATACAAATTAAAAACCTCCTTACTAAATACTAATCCAGCAAACAAAAGCAATGCATTTATCAAGCCATACTCAAGTATCGAGGACAGGCATGATATTGTGACATAACTCCATCCAACAAGAAGAAAGTTAATTCATAAATATATGATTCTGAATGGTCGCGTCAATGCTCAGGTGAGAAGGCCTTATGCATAAAATTTTACTCGCTAACAGACACAGCACCTCGCGAGTATACAACTTTTTCACTTCCTCGGCAGCAAAGAATCACAAACAAAAGGTTTTAACAATAATTCCCTACTTCGTGGGGGCAAAAATAACGAGAACAAACTCCAAGAGAATCACCGCAACTATCCTACAATTTTACTGCAGTTGCAGTTGGAGTATATATCCACACAGTCACAATCACATAAATCTCCGTAGAAATTAGTCAATTACTACTGTCCTTGTGCCCCCGAATGAACATAGATATCAAATTCGAAGAAAATAGTCGAGCGCAATTCAAAATGGATGGTTAATAGATCAATCCGCAGGAAAAAAAAGAAGAAAATTAGCAATATAGCAATAATGACAACACACCTGGAAATATGGAAGCCCTTGCACAAGAATTTCGGCTGAATTTAGGATGGAGAATTAGGAAAGAGAAAGAGCAGAATCGCAAGCACAGGTGCAGTTTCTAGCTCCACGAATAGTGAGATGAAGTTAATAATCCGGCCAATTGGATCTATTGACCGGCCACCGCCATGAATGGTGGCTGTAATCTCGAACTTAATGGGTTTTGCGGTTAGCTTGAATTTTTCATGGACGCACATAGACGGTATCCATAGGCCTAGTTTGGGTGACGAGAAAATGATTCATAGGAAAATAAATCCCGGGATTATAATACTAATAACTTTACTCTCTTGTATTTAAAAAATATCAAAATTTTAAATTTTTATATTTGATATAAACATCAAACTAAAATTATGCTCCTACTTATTAAAAAATAATAATAATATAAAAATATTAATTAATTATTAATTACAATTGATAATAATTATATAATTATGTTTATTAGTTAAATATGAATTATTCATCATAATATATAATAATATAATTATAATTATAGTTACCTGGAGTATTATAATTATAAATAATTATAATAATAAATATGACTATTATAATTATAGTTGTAATATTTATGGATATTATAATTGAATAAATTTAGAATTTGAAATTTCACTATGACTTTATTGATTAATATTAATTTATAAAATTATTATTATTATTTATTATTAGATAATTTATATTATATAAATATTATAATAATATAGTTATAATTATGTTACTATTGATTATAGTTATTTATTATACCGTAGTAATTCAGTATGGTTTATAATTTTAAATTATTTTTGATGCATTGTAATAATTAATAATAATAATAATATAAAACTATACTTATATTGCATTAAATATGTAAGAATCTTAGAACTAGAAAAAAGAATACCTAAGAAAAGTTATGATTCATAATACTGGAAAGTTGTACTAACTTTCCTTGTCTCGGAATTCTGATCATTTTCCCAGCTTGATTAAAAACGGAAATAAACTCATGATTTTAAAATTTAAGGAATCATATTACTTTCCCAGATAAAATCCCGACAATCAAACATGACCATAATGCATTGTTCTTTCTCTTAACTAATTCCACTTATTTTAATATTTTACCCCGAAAAAATATGCTCTACTATATTTTTGTTTGAGCGTTACAAAAAATAGTTTAATTCATAATTGACTCATTTCTGTCCTATTTTATTCACCATTTCTCTTTCTCTTATTTTATTAATTTTTTATTAAAATTTATGATTATATATGAGACTGTCCTTTAGTACACGGAAATATTTTATAATTTATTTATCAATTTAATTAGAAATATAAAATTCAATAAAATCAAATAAAATTAACTTTATTTAAACTCAAAAATTACACTGTAATTGAGAGATACTAGTATTTTTGAAAATTGAGTCGATAGTAGTACATTAGTGAGAGAACTCCGTTAGAGCATCTACAATAAGAATAGTCAACCATAGCCCAGCCATAGCCTAGCCACAAACTCCTCCTGTCATATCATCAGCACTAAAACTCCTCCTGTCATATCATCAGGACAAGTAACTGGACAAGCAATAGCTCAGCCATAGCCTAGCCACAATAAACAAAATTATAAAAAATAAATAATTAACAATCACACAAAATACGGAATTAAATTTATGACACATATACGGGAAAACTCAATAATAATTTAAAATTTTAAAAAGTACATTAATAAAAAAAAGTAAATTAATTTTAAAAAGTACATTAATTAAAAAAAATTACAGAAATCTAAAAAAACTCCTCCTCCACACACGAACCCCCCGCCTCCGCCTCACTCCTAGCCGTCGTCGCCGTTGTCGCCTCTATCCGGGACCCCCAAATCGCGGCATCTGAGTCCGCATCTGAGCCCCCCACCTGTGCCGCGGCGGGATTCAAATCGGCTCGCATACTCACGAGCATTGCGTGAAGAAAACTCTTCTCCTCGGAGTCAGTTGCCGCCCTCCATTCAGCTAAGATCTTGTACATTTGTTGACGCGTGAAGAAGAGGAGCTCGGATGTCGACGCGCCAACAGGGGGATGCCGACTGGACCTCCTGGGAGGTCTGGCGAGCCCGTTGCGCCCGCCTTTGACCAACCGGGCGAGTGCGGCGAGCAAACGCGGGAGGGGACGGGGTTTCCTGTACCTCCTCGGGGAGACAGTGGGAACCGCTGCTGCTGCCGCCGCTTTAAGCACCGGTATAGTTCAGGCGCTGCTTCTTCGGCCAACCAGCATCTACACCTGCCCGAAACTTCTCGGAGTCCATCAGCACCTCATAGCAGTTCCAGTAGGTGAACTCCTTGTAAAGCCTAGGCTGGGGAAAGGCTTTCTGGTCTGCATTCGGAGGGCGTAGGTGTACAAGCCAGAAAATCGGGAGACCCTAGCCCGGATTCGGTCCCACCCCTTCCGGCACTTCTCCCCGCTCCGTGGCCTCCCCTTCGGGCAAAATGCTTTGTAGGCTGCTGCTATTTTAGCCCACAAGTTGACGATCCTCTGATTGTTCGAGGCGAGGGGATCATCGCAAACACTCACCCACGCCTAGGATAGCGCGGCGTTCTCTGTGTCGGGCTGTCGTCACCAGTCGGCTGCGACGACTCGCCGACCACCCTCTTCTCCTTCTTCTTCTTTGGCGCGCCCCGACCCCGCCCTACTCCCCGCGTTTGAACGGGAGTGTCCGCATCCCCGAGATCTATCTCCAACTCCTTTAAGGAGAAGGTCTCAAACCCAGTGAACTGCGTATCTGCTGGGGCCGATGTGTGCGAAGAAGCAGTAACAAAATCAAATCTGGGGCGATAGACGTTGTCCCCCCCCCCCCGCGTCCCCTGCATCCCGGGTGCCCACCCCGGCATCATCTGCATCCCGGGTTGCATCTCCGGTACCCCCTTCCCACCCGGCATCGCCGGCCCGCCCTGCATTGTCGGCCGACCCGGCATCCCCTGCCATCCCGGCATACCACCCACGGATGTCATCCGGGGCATCATCTGCTGCCAAGGTAACATGTTGTATTACCCGGCCATCGGACCCCATCCACCTCCCACGGGTACCGTGAGAGTTTGAGACCCGCTCGTCCCTGGAGTTGGCTCGTTGTTGTGCTCCATTTCGCGTTGTTGCTCTTGTACAGAAATTAAGATAGAGAGAATACTCGTTAAAACAAGTGGTGCAAATGAAAATGACGTGCAAATCGCGTATATATAGTGTTTCGAAAATTAAATAAAAAAAATCCGCTTGCCGATCGCTCGCCGATCGGCGAGTGCATCGGCCAGCGCTCGAGAATCGGTGTGGGCTCGCTGTTTTTCTCGCCGATTTGGTACTCGCCGGCTGCAATGGTTCGACGAGCGGACCGGCGAGCGCCAGGGATCGGCTAGCCGGTTGGCTCGCCATTGTGGATGCTCTTACTTGCTTCCATTTTTTTAGAGAATCTGATTAGTCGAACATGATCTGTTCTATAAATTCATACAGATAACTCTATATTCTGATATCTAAAAAGGCAAGAAATCATAATTGTATGATGAGCTATGACTGCTTGATTAGAAAGTGATTAACCACTGTACCACACCTAGTTTTTTTTTTTTTTTTGTGTTTCTGCATCACACCTAGTTAACTCAATTACAAGTGCTTTGAAATTAAAGCACCCATTTCTCCTATCAACGCGGTTTGGCCAATTATTATTATTATTATTATTATTATTATTAAAGAAGACCCTTCATGCTTTTCTCCAGAATCTGTGCAAGTTCGAGAATTTGGTTCTCTGTCCTCTATTTTGGTAATTTCTCCCCCTCTCTTTGTTTGATTTTGACAGCACAATCCACAATAGTTCATGGAATTGGTTGTTTCAGCATTCATTATATGGATAGTAGCAGCTTTTTTAATTTTATTATACGTTTCCTGAGTGATAAAGGGGAAAAGGGAGTCGCAGAGAAGATAAGTGATTTTGTATGTATATCTTTTAAATGTGCTTGCTAGTTTCGGAGGATTGTTTGACTTTGAGCTAGTAAATGATTGAACAACTGATGCGTCTGTATCGTTTATTCTCCTGTTACTCGGTGTTGGGCGCTGAAGAGAAAGTTTCATACTTGTTAGGATGTTTGATTACTACTGTTGGAGTTGAAGCTACTTGGCGAAAAAAGTGTAGTTCTAAGGGATAGATGTAATTCTGGTTTAATGTATTGTATTTGTACTGTTGTTTCTCTTTTATGTGTTATTCTTGTGTTCTGAATAGAAGATTTTCTGTATGTTGTTAAAATTATGACTGGGGCATTATTGTATCTTTGAAATCTGTGTTAAGATTGTATGCATACTTATTGATTGCTCGTGTTTTACGAATGGGAACAATTTGAATTGTTTTCTGTACTAATCCGATTTTTTTTGTCCTTTTTTGCTGTGTGGCTGATGATTCAAGCGGTGTAATAATGCTTTCACCAGTGACATTACTTTATGGGCCTCACTGATGCACTGAGCTTATTGTTTGCGGCTGCTGTTTGGTTCGCTAGTTACGCTTTGGTTGCAGTTCTTGGAGTCTTTCAAGCCCTTGATTTCTCCGAACCTCCATTTCCGACTAACAGTTCGAAACCAATAGGAACTATCATGGGTACGCACAATTAGTCATTGGCCCTGCTGCAGTGGAAAGGTTATTAACAAATGTTGCTGCGTATCTTACAAGTTCATCTATATTTTATCATCTGGCACATATATTTGTCCTGATGGTGGTGGTGATTTGGATTTATTAATTTGTGCATTTTTCTTGTTACTATGATGAGTAATGCTCTCTATTAAGATGCACTATATCTGGTTGTTGCAGTCTACCTATTGTTCTAGCTTGGCCCAACATTGCGAAACTATTGGCCGATCAATTAATATTGTAAACTTAGATCCTGCTGCTGAGAATTTCAACTATCCTGTAGCAATGGGTGAGACCCTGCAACTTTTGGGTTTATTGATTGTTGTTAGTACTGTGGCATATTCCACTTTGCATGTCCTTAATCTGGACGCTTGTTTTCAGATATTAGGGAACTCATTTCGTTGGAGGATGTCATGGAGGAGCTTGGATTGGGGCCAAATGGTGGCCTTATTTACTGCATGGAGTATCCTTCACTATATATGATTCCATTCAATTCTTCATGCTGTTAATTTATGCTTTAGTGCTGTCTCAGTATAACTGTCTTTTACCAAAGCTGAACTGTGATTATCAGGTAAATGGCATGTCAGTCTTTCAATACGCTGTATGAAATTTTGTACAGCCTTAACTACCACATGCACCTCGAAGAAAATCTGGATGAGTGGCTGACAGAAGAATTGGACAATTATTTGGATGATGATTATTTAGTTTTTGACTGCCCAGGTAGCACGACTGTTTCCTGACATTGTTGTCTCTTTGTTCAAGAACTTATGTTATGAATCTTATGATACATTTATTTTCATGGAGTATCTTATGTGATATAATACTATGACACTAGAGCCACTCATTATGATTACTGAGATGTTTTGTTGCTCATCTAAGATTCAGCCGAAACTCATAGTCCCTTTTCCTGAAGTGTCTTTATCCTTCAGAGTTTTTCTTAGTCTGTACTGGTACCTTTAAAATATTGATGATCACCTAGGAATGCCTGGTTCCTTAGCAATCATTCTTGTAAACCTTATCACATGGTAAACTCTAGTTGGACTGCACTCCCCTTCCAAATTAGTGATGACTTTGCTGACATAAATGGCTATCAATACTCATTGCAGTGCCTTATCAGTTAAATCCTTAGTTTTTTGCACAGTTGAATTGTCTTTATCCTCTATGCCGATTGCTCTCCCCCCTGAAGAAACAAATATCCAACTGATATTTTTTCTCTCTGAGAATTACCATCATGTGCATTTATTTATCTTCTAGTACTGAGATTCTGATGCCAATTTCTTTTGTCATTTAAGGCCAGATAGAACTCTTCTCCCATGTACCAGTGCTTAAGAACTTTGTGGAGCACTTAAAGCGTAAAAATTTCAATGTCTGTGTTGTGTACTTACTTGATTCACAGGTACTTATGCATATATTCTAGCAAACTTATTTGAATGTATATCCATTTCAAATGTATTTATTCTGAAATTCTATCTTGTATTCTTTATTAGTTTATAACAGATGTCACCAAGTTCATAAGTGGCTGTATGGCCTCACTATCTGCTATGGTTCAACTGGAGCTACCTCATGTTAATGTTCTCTCCAAAATGGACCTTGTGAGAAACAAGAGGGACATTGAGAAGTCAGTGCTGCTTACATTACATAAATATTGTTTGTCATTTGAGGCGCTTGTTCTGTTATTTATCTTGGCTTAATATTTTTTTAGCTGATAAGCCTGATATCGCTTGTTGTGCTCTCTCAGTTACTTGAATCCAGAACCTCAGACTCTGTTGGCTGAGCTGAATCAGCGTATGGCTCCACAGTTTGGGAAACTTAATAAGAGTTTGATTGAACTGGTATGTTTAAGTATAATGGTTTTATTTTGGCATTCACAGTAAATAAATTATATGAATGCCAAGCTTGCTTATCATAATGGAAGTGTTACTAAACTATATT
>NW_024598544.1:0-16252 GCF_004379255.2 Salvia splendens | reverse complement strand
ACTGAATAGAGGTAACTCTAAATCCTCTTTTTTTTTCCTACAGTTTTTGATAAAAGTACGAATTCAGTGCCTTTGACTATTAAGAATGCTGGTGTGAAATGTTATGCTTTACCTCTTCTCCTCCGTCGTCTCACTATAACTGTAGCTCCACAGATTAAGATAGATATCAGAGTTCCCACAGCAACTGATACTGCTATTAACTTTGCATGCCTCCTCTTCTTGTTGTCTGACTTACGGATTGATTCTATAGAGGGGGGAAATGGAAGTTATGAATCAGGGATATGTAGGCTAAGACGAATTCTTGAATTGCCGGGACAAAATGGAGTTACTAGTTCAGAAACCGGCAGGCGAATGTAGATATTCTGATTTTTATCTGCACCCGGAAGCACTCTAATGTCGATAAGATCCCCGAACCACATCAAGCAGCCTCTGCCTCCGTTATCTATGTAGGGCTGTGCATACGCTGTGCAGTTGCATTTTCTTAGCACACATCTCTGCACTCCCCGATGCTCATGCTTGTGTTTTAAATAAAACCGTAGTATATCCGGATATTTCACCCCCTTGAGCTCTAGAAAACCATCTCCATTCATGCAGACTCAACGCCCTAATCCTAGTGCATCCGTCGGACCGTCGTGAAAGTCCCATTCTGTCTGGAACTCTGGGTTTGAAGCCATCCAAACCACCTGCATATTGGCACACCCTCTATTATGCACATGCCGTTAGGACCGCATTGGTGTAGTCGTCGCAAGGATCTTTGGTATCGTGTAGACTAGATTCCATTTATCTTTCCTCTCATCCATTGTGTAACGACGAATTAAGCCGGTTTTGATCTATCACGAGCCTTGTAAGAATCGAGCTGTTATAAGGATCGATATACATTGTTCTGCCCTTGTCTGTGAAAATCTTTCCCTTGAAAATGGTGTTGTAGAAGGTCGGGACGTTGATGTAAACCCCGTTCCACATGCCACTCCGGTAATTTTTCACATTCCCCCTTCTAATCACCATCTGAGGTAACCCTTTGTTTTCTTATCCTGTAGGTTGAAATCCCCGGGGAGGGTCGTCGGAGCTCGTCCACGAAGTCAAATACTTATCCTCCCCCGCAGGGCTGTGCACCATGAACATCCCCCGGCAACCTTGTGTCCCTCGGGGTGATCAAAACTCTGCCATATGTAGTTATCCTCTGTTGCGTCTACTGCGAGAACGAGGTTTCCGGTGTCCAGGAGCTGTAAGATCATTTGACGGAGCCACTCTCGACGAATTGGATGACGCAAAGTATGCTTCCATCTCTGCATATGACTAATGCACCATACCTTGCTATTCGTAACACCACACCGTGTGAATATATGATTGGATTGTTCCAGTTTGCAACCCAAACGACAACTTCCGGTTTCCTCTTGTACCAAATCCCCACGAACCTGTTCTTGGACGAGCCGGGGGTGAAGAAGCCGAGCTCGAAATCGTGGTTCCGTGAGATCAAAGTCTGCCCGTCCGATAAGGTCCCGTTGGCCGGAAGTGCATCTTCTCCGGCTGAGAAGCAAACTAGTCCACAAAAGGCAATGGCTAAGAGGAAGTTACACATTTCTTGCCACCCTAGTTGAGTTGCATCGAGGTACAATAGTAAACACCGACGATTTCCTGAAAATCTGGGATTAGGTAGAGAAACACTAAAGATGGAGCTTTCAAAATATCTTAGTCCGAAATAAAGGAATGAATGGTGCATAAACAGTGAACTCATCAAAGTTTTATAACACCACGGATGCATCGTGTCCCTACGTAAATAAATATTAAATATCAATAAATTTGTAAATTGCATCTAAAATTGGAAATTCAAAGAAATGCGTCTATCTGGCATCGACTCGAAGAAAAGTCAAAATAAGTTTTTCGATTAATATTGGTTACTTTCAGTAATTTTAATATTAGGATACATTTTTATTCCTTCTATTCCACAAAATTAGTTCTTTATTATTTTCGGATGTCTCAAAAGGTAGCCTGTTTTCTTTTTTTTTGCGAAGATTACCTCGTGAGATCAGGTGTGAAGAAATATATAATACTACTAGGAAAATAGCACAATCATATACTAGTATTAACATAAAGGACATTAGACTTTTTTTTTTCTAATCTACGTGAAAAATGAATTAGAGACTATTCTGGTGCAGTGGTGCTTGTTGAATTTTATACCGAATCTTGTTTGAGTTTGAGTTTGCTGCTGACTCGTGTCGTGAGCACTACGAAAGAATCAAGATTCAAGACATAGAAACTAGGATAAATGTCTCCTGCATCTATACAGGATTATTATCTGCGGTAACAAACAAAAATTCTAATACTTGTACATTCAAGAAACATATGCAAGTGTAACAAAGAATGAACTATACAAATAGGCTTCTCTCGCGCAGTTCAGTTACCTGCAATTACTACCACCACCATTTCCCTACAAAACCAGCATCTTCTCTTGTCGGATTCCTTCAAGCTGAATGCTTAAAGGAATTCGACCGTCAGTCTCGCGATTGGTGTTGGCGATCTCCCGTTGTCTTAAAACATCCTGTCTTCAGCAATCGCAGATTACTCCTTCTGCACCAGATGCTCAGCGTCTCCGAGCTGAACCTCGCTCTCCTGCAGCTCGTACCGGTCCTCGAACAGCAGCTCGATCTGCTCCAGCGACTTCCCCTTCGTCTCCGGTATGCACTTGTACACGAACGCCACAGAGACCGCAGAGATCGCGGAGAAGAGGAAGAACGTCCCCCGAACGTGATGGCGTGCGCCACAGAGAGGAATGACATGGCGACAAAGCCGCTGCAGAGCCGGTTCCCAACTGCCCCGAGGGCCGACGCCTGCGCACGGACTCGCAGCGGAAAGATCTCCGACGTGAGGACCCAGCAAACAGGGCCTATCCCGACGGAGAAGAAGGCCACGTTGCCGCAGACACCTAGGATAGCCAGAGCCACCGCGAATGACCCTTCTCCGAAAAACGACAGCGTTACTCCGACGCTAAACAAACACACGGTCATGCCAATGGTGCTCACGTAGAGCAGAGGCTTTCTCCCAACCCTATCGATCAACACAATAGCTATGAGTATGAAAGCAGTCTTCGTCACTCCGACTGCAACGGTCGCAGCGAGGAGCTTCGACTTATCCTCGATCCCGGCCGCCTGAAAGATCTTTGGACTGTAATAGACAGTGGCGTCAATGCCGGTGATCTGCTGGAATGACTGGATCCCGAAACCTGCAATCAGCATCCTCGCAAGAGCAGGGGATGGGCTGAGCAGCTCACGCCACACGGCCTTCTGCTCGGTCCCACCACCGTTGCTCCGTGTCCAGCAGCTAGCAGGATCTCGGCAAGCCTCTCTTCGACCTCTGCTTCGTGCTCATTCGTCTTCAGAAGCACAGACCGCGCTTCATCTACCCGATTCTGCAGCACGAGCCATCTAGGCGACTCGGGGATGATGCACAACGCGAACGCAATGAAGATCGACGGGATAATCCCAACAGCAAGCATCACTCTCCAGTTCGAATGAGCAGGAAGCCCGGAAAACACGTAGTTCGAGACATATCCGAGGAGGATACCTAAGTTGATGAAGATTTCAGGGAACGAGGTGAGCGAGCCTCGTGCGACAGTCGGGGATATCTCCGCGATGTAGACAGGCGCAATCATAACCCGAATCCGATCCCAATGCCGCTCAAAATCCTCCCCATCATCAGAACTCGGAACGTCGGGGCAATTGTCATGACGACTGCACCGAGCTGGAAGACGATGGCGGCCAGTCCCATTGTCCATTTCCTGCCAATGGCATCGGAGGTCCGGCCGCCGCCTAGGCTGCCTAAAAGGGACATGACGCTAAGGATTCCGATGAGAACCTCCTGCTGCACCTCTGTTATCTTCAAATCTTCTTGAATGAAGAGGATTGCTCCGCTCATTACTCCCACATCTGAAAATCAAAAGCTTAATTAATCTCAGTTTTTAGCTATAAAATCTATCAAACAACAGCTTTCTAACACTATCATTAGTCATAATTTTAGACACACAGATGTTAGAAATCCACATTCTATAACAACACATTATTAACACTCAGACAACATCAACCTGCCAAAATCAAACCAGAATCAGAAATCAAGAACAAAAAAATCTGACTTTGACCATATGAAACAAAATGTGGGATCAAGAATCAAAAAATCAAGATTCAAATTTTTATTTTGACCCATCACAGGAACCTGCAAGAATCATCCATTTGAAGAAAGATAAGTAAAGAATTGTTGATAACAAAAAAAAATGTGCGGAATCGTGAATCAATAAATCAAGATCAAATTTTGACTTTGACCCATAAGAGAAAAGTGGAAACTGCAAGAATCATCCTTGTTGAAGAGAAAGAGGCGAAAACAGCTGACAAATAACAAAAGTGGGATCAAGAATCAAGATTTCTCTCACCATAGCCAAGAAGCACGCTGTTGAGAGAGGCAAAAACAGAGCAAGCAAACACATATTTCCTAGTAGTTTTACTTCTTTCCATCTGTCGGTGATGCTGTGCAGCATCATAATCTTCACCAAAATCATCACCGTTTCTCAGCTCAGAATCATCATCCATTCTTCTATACTTGTTGTTGGCTCCCAACGACAAACCCACCTCCATATTCCCATTATCTTGGATTTTAGGCAAGCCCATCTCCAAAAACTGCAGATTCCAACCGAAAAAACGGATCTTTTTCAAGAATTTCAGCTAGATTCTTGAAACTGCAGACAGGTGATAGGGGTTGGTGGAGAGGAATTGGGAGTTATACTAGGTTCCCAGATCTGAAATCGGGAGTGATGAAGACTTTTAATTTACAAGTGGGAGTTGCTTTCCGGAGCGGATCCTACTCCAACAATCCTTGTACCATTCCTACTTTAACCCCCACAATTAAATAAAATAATTTTATAAAAATATAAGTGATGGTAGGATTATTTTATTTAATTTTTTTGATTGTGAGTATTGGAGTAGGAATGGGGTAGGATTGTTGGAGTAGGAGATCCAGGGAATAATCCGCTTTCCTTTTTGGTTCACGTCAAAAATCCAATATTTTTTTTATTCTTGATGATGTTATTTTATTAAGGTTTGTAAATGCCATCACACATTCTTGACTTTTTACTTGTCTTAAGGTTTGATGGAGCTTTCCAAGCAATTGATGTGTCTGTTTCTACGCAAAAGCATTCTTCCCTTGTGCTATATAGGTACTCATCTAAGCATTGAGCTTTATCAAACACCGAAATGAATTGATTCAGATTCACAATTCTACATTTCAATCCGGTCCGACCCTATTGAATAAAATTATAATCAGGGCTAGGTCGGTTCTAAATCCATACCTCAAAACTTCTAGGGCCAACATTAATTGTTATATGTTCAAACTCAACCTGAAATTGAGTCGGTCGATTCTTTTGGACTTTTTTTGACCTTTTATATAAAATGTGCTAACTAGGCTTAAAATTGAGTCGGTTCAGTTCTTCTAGACTTCTTTTGATCTTTTATGGAGTACTATTAAAATGTCTAAAATATTTGTGGTATGTTGATGTATAGTGATACTCTACTTAGAAAATATGTGAAATCAGGATAAATTCTATTTTTTCTAAAAAATTATAACTACAGAAAGAGACTAAACAAGAATTGACAAAAAGAATGGGAAAAAGTACATCATGAGTTATACTCCTATTTACCAATTAGTTGTGGCATATGGACATTCATGCATATGCAAATTAGGTGCAAATCAAGTAACTTCATTTAAGTCAATATCCGTGCTTATTTTCTATATCAGTTATGTAATAAGAATAATTTGTTTACAAATGTTCGGATGGTGCACCAATCAGTTACATACAATATCAACCTAAATATCACACGGAGTATATTTTTATAAAAAAAAGTGAATTGTAAATTTAGTCATTCCAAAAAAGTATGACAATTTCTTTTACTTGTACAAACTTCGACTAAAGGTGATATTCTTGTCTGTGTATTTTTCCCTTCAAAAGCTTCACATCTAATTCAAATGCCACTCTCTTCAATATTTACACCAAGAATCTTACATCACTTGCACATGAAAAATTCAAGTAAAATAAAAAATCACCAACAATGGATCAATATTTTACATCATTAACGATATGGATACGCAGTGACAGAGTCATGATTTTGAGATTGAGGAAGTAACTGGTACATTAATTGTAAGAAAAAAACATTAATATCTGAAAAAGGAGTAATAATAATACTCTGACATTTAGTCGAAACAAATTGGCATAATAATAAGTAATTAGTGGAATGTAAAATTTTAGAATTTTGTGAACAAATAGTTGTAAAATTTATATAGATTGAGAAATATTGAATAAAAAAGTTGTAAGTGAAGAAATATTAGAAGGAAAGGTTCTTTGTTTTATTATTATTTTTTTTAATCAATCATTACATGATCGATACACCCTTTATAGAATTAGGAGTGCATCTTTATGGTAGGTCTAAATTACAGTAATTAGGACTCTATCTTAGGGAGTAAATCAATTACACATTATTACAAATTATATGATTGATTCCCGGTATCTTCTGCATGATATCCGAGTATCTTCCAACACTCCCCCTCAAGCTAAGTGATGAGGTTTCCAACACTTAGCTTGTCTAGTGCTTCTCGAAACGACTTTGAATTTACTGCTTTAGTCAATATGTCAGCCAACTGATCTTCGGACTTGACAAATGGTAGCTCGATGATTTTGGCCTCGATGTTCTCTTTTATGAAATGTCGATCCACCTCCACATGTTTAGTTCTATCATGTTGAACCGGGTTTTCTGAGATGCTAATCGCAGCTTTATTATCACAGAACAGCTTACAAGGTTGTGCCTGATGAAGGCCAAGTTCCGTCATGAGTCTCTTTAGCCACAATATCTCTGTGAGGCCACTCTTTATGCCTCGAAATTCTGCCTCTGCACTTGATAACGCAACTACCTTTTGTTTCTTGCTTCTCCAAGTGACAAGGTTCCCTCCCACAAAGGTGAAATACCCGGCGGTCGACTTTCTATCGTTGGGGTTCCCCGCCCAATCTGCATCAGTGAACCCATGTACTTCTAAGTGACCATGTTTTTCAAATAGCACTCCATGATCTGCTGTTCCTTTCAAGTATCGAACGATTCTGATGGCCGCTTCCCAATGGTCTTCCTGCGGTGATTGCATAAACTGGCTGACGACACCCACTGCGTATGCTATATCTGGACGAGTGTGTGAAAGATAAATAAGTTTTCCCACTAATCTCTGGTATCTCCCCCTGTCGGTGAGCTTTCCTTCTTCTCGTATCTGTAATCCATGGTTCTGTACCATTGGAGTATCAGCAGGTTTGCAATCTATCATTCCCACCTCTGCGAGCAGATCAAGCACATATTTCTTTTGATTTATGAAGATTCCTCGATTTGATCTTAAACTTCAATGCCCAAGAAGTACTTGAGAAGGCCTAGGTCTTTCATCTCGAACTCTGTGAACAGGTTCTTCCTCAATTCACCTATCTCCTCTTCATCGTCCCCCGTGATAATCATGTCGTCAACGTAGATGATGAGGCACGTAATCTTTTCACCCCTTTTTTTAAGGAATAATGTATGATCTGAATTACTCTGCTGGTACCCATATTTCTTCATTACTTCAGTGAATCTGCCGAACCATGCTCTCGGGGACTGTTTTAGCCCATATAGTGTTTTTTCAGCTTGCACACTTCTCCAATCTTAAACTCGTCCGTGAATCCTGGGGGAGGAACCATAAACACGGGTTTGACAGTTCACCGTGTAGGAATGCGTTCGTGACATCGAACTGATGAAGAGGCCAGTCTCTATTTGCTGCGACTGAGAATAGTACCCGCACGGTGTTGATCTTGGCTACTGGGGAGAAGGTTTCGGCATAATCGACTCCATATGTTTGGGTATATCCCTTCGCCACTAGTCGAGCCTTGTATCGATCAATCGACCCGTCTGGCCGTCTTTTGATGGTGAACACCCATCTACATCCCACAGCCTTCACTCCTTCAGGCAATTTTTCTTTCACCCAAGTGTCATTTCTCATTAAGGCTCTCATCTCGGTAAGCATAGCTTCTCTCCAATTTTTGGACTTCATAGCTTCTTCAGCCGTCTGTGGAATCTCCAGTTCTTCATATAATGCAGCCTCAAATGCTCGGGCCATTTTCGTCAGATTTCCCTGGACAAAATTCGCTACTCCATATCGGTTTTTCTTCCCGATCTTTTCAGGAGAATATCTTTTTGGAGGGACGCCCCGATTGTTCCTTGGAGGGAGCACATACCTCCCTGTATCACCATCTATAGTGTTTTCTTCAATCTCTGCATTGTTAGCATCATCTGTAGTATTTATTTCAGGAACTGATTCTGGACATACCTCGGATATCGGTTGAGGTGGGTCAGATGGTTGTGGTTGAGGAGACTCTGGAGAGGCCTGCTCGGCGACAGTGACAACTGACTCTGGTGGATCCTCAATCGAGGGGATTGAATGAGGCACAAACCAACTTAGACAATCCTCATGATTATTTTGAGGGTTGTTAGGTCTCTCCCCCTGACTGCTAAGGTGGTGAGTATAGAAAAACTCGGTTTCTAGAAAATCGCAGTTTATGGTGGTGATTATTTTCCTAGTGTTTGGATCGAAGTACCTATACCCCTTTTGGTTGACCCCATAGCCCACGAAGACACATTTGATTGCACACGGTGAGAATTTGGTTCTCTCATGTTTGGGAACGTGAACGTAGACAGTACACCCAAAGACTTTCGGTGACATGCTAAGGGATGTAGGTATTTTGGTTTGCTGGGAAAGGATGTCGAGGGGGGTTTTGGTTTTCAAGATTTTGGTTGGTAGTATGTTTATTAGGTAGACGGAGGTTGCAACGGCTTCTGGCCAAAGGGATTTTGGTACATTAGACTCAATCATGAGGGCACGGGTGGTTTCCAGGATAGTTCGGTTTTTTCTCTCGGCAACTCCGTTTTGTTCGGGTGTGTATGCACATGATGTCTGGTGTAAAAGGCCTTTTTTCTGGAAGAAATCTGACATGGTATTGTTAACAAATTCCCTCCCATTATCAGAACGAATGATTTTTATGTTAGTGTGGAACTGGGTTTGTATCATGTGAAAGAACAAGATGAATTTGTCAACTACTTCTGATTTATGTTTCAAAAAATAGATCCAGGTCATTCTAGTGCAATCATCAATGAACGTCACAAAATATCGAAACCCGTTCCCCCAATAACTGGTGCAGGCCCCCACACATCAGCATGCACTAAATCAAACATAAATTCCATACGAGTATCTGAAGGTTTAAAGGATTGTCTATGGCTTTTAGCCAAAACACATGTTTCACAAGAAAAATCTCTAGGCAAAGAAAAATTTGGAAACAAAAGTTTAAAATAACCATGTGAAGGATGTCCTAGTCTTCTGTGCCACAGCCAAGCCTCCTTTTTCGTGGATCCGTGAGCCAGCATCGCACTGCCATGTTGAGCTACCCCATCCACATAGTAGAGTCCTTGGTCCTCAGTGCCACGCCCAACGATCCTCCTCGTCCGAATATCCTGTAAGATGCAGAAATTTAGATACATTAGGAGTGTACAATTCAATTCTCGTGTCACGTGGCTCACTGACATCAGCCGTTGAGACAATTTAGGGACAAACAGGCAATTTGATAGTTGAAGAGTAGGGGAAATTTTTATGGTTCCTGCCCCGACTACCGTAATTAATTCCCCATTGGCAGTTCTAATGTAAGTTTTAGTCATCTCTCTAAAATCACTAAAATCAGATCTTTCTGGGGTCATAGTGTCTGTGGCTCCACAATCAAAAATCCAACCCTTCCTATCGACATTATCTATATTTTGCGCAGATAAAGCAGCGGAAACATTTATCAGAGGTGCAAATCGGTTATAAGTAGATATATGTCGAACATGAGGGTGCGTTTTTAGATTTTGGGAGTGAATGGGGTGTTTTTTATAATTATGCAAATCTGGGGAGGGTTTCGAGTATATGGGAACCGATGGAGGTTCTTTTAGGTATATGTTTATCAGGGGGGTCAAACTTGGAGATATAAAAAACTTGAGGACTAAATCGCAAAAAATGTAGATTATCGCTCCACAAAGTTTCCGACCCAGTACCTCTGCCGTGACTCCATTTTTGCGATTCTGAACCCATCCGCTCCACAAAGTTTCCGACCCGGGCTCCACCGCCTCCGCCGCCACCGTAGTTATCGCCGGAGTACTCCGAATTGATAGTCTGGTTCGTTCCTCCTCCATTTGAGCCGTCTCGATGTTGATTTTGGGGGTTCCCCTGCCTCTGTCCCGTCTCACTGATTCCGACGGCCGCGGGCTTAGCCTGAGCCCGTGCTTTCTGTTTTTCATCCCACCAATCCGGGAATCCCACACGGAGAAAGCATGTATCCCTCGTGTGTTTGTTTTTCCCGCAATGGGAGCACCACAGCTTGCTCTTGTCGATTCTTCCTCCGGTTTGGTGGCTGATTCCGGTCGGTGGCGGTCGTGGTGGTCCTCTGCTGGTCGGTCGTTCTCTCTGTGCTCCGAATCCGTACCCGATTTCTCCCGATGATGCATCGGCGCTTCCAACGCCGGAGTCTTCGGCGGTTTTAGAGGATGCCGGTGGCATGATCTTCAATCGAGCCGCCTCCCTCTGGACCCGTCCGTAAGCCTCTTCGACTGAGGGATAGGGCTCCTCGTCCTTGAGGATTTCCCTTCGGATGGTGTCATATTCTGGATTGAGTCCAGTGAGAAACTTGAATAGTCTTGTGGTGTTGGAAAACTCACGAAACTGCCTGACTCCCTTGTCGCAACAGTCCACGGGTTGTTTCCGGCAACCATCTACGTTTATCCAAAGGCCATGGATTCGTCGATAGTACGTTTCAAGGTCCAGATTTCCTTGTCGGAGTGAAATGGCTCTATCCTCCAGATCGTATATGAGATACGGATCTTTCTTGCCTTCAAAGGTCACGGCGAGATTATCCCATATCGCCTTCGCGGTTTGATGGTGGGCAAAATCAGCGATTATATCGTTTTCGATATTATCGATGATCCATGAAAAGACCACGAGGTCGGTTTCTTCCCATTCGGCGTGTTCGGCGCTCTCTGCATTCGGTGGAGGATCTCTGATGTGGGAATATCCCCCACGGCTGCCTATCGCAACCTTCATCAATCTAGCCCATAAGGGATAGTTTTTACCGTTCAATTTGAATGCGATGGTTACATTCTTGCTGGTTTTCATTCTAGAGGATTTGATTGTTGGTTTGGTATCTTTTTCTGATTCTGAATCGGACATGATTTTTGCAGGTATTGGTTTCGGCCTCTTGGCCTTGATGGGTATGATTTTCTGGTAAGGATTGGTACTCGACCTCTTGACCGAGATTGGTATCGGGTTGCTTCGGCTATGATGAAGCTTTTCTGAGCCAGATCTTCGTCTGCTCTGATGCCATGAAGAATATTAGAAGGAAAGGTTCTTTGTTTTTTTTTTTTTTTTGAATCAATCATTACATGATCGATACACCCTTTATAGAATTAGGAGTGCATCTTTATGGTAGGTCTAAATTACAGTAATTAGGACTCTATCTTAGGGAGTAAATCAATTACACATTATTACAAATTATATGATTGATTCCCGGTATCTTCTGCATGATATCCGAGTATCTTCCAACAGTAAGAAAATATAAATGACATGGGTTTGTGAGAGAATACAATGAATAATAATAATTGCATGTATATGGGTAATCCATGAGATATCTAGAAAAAGAATCTCGTATGGTCCGAACAAAGTAAAGACTATTGTTGGTGTATTATGACTTTGGTAATCATCTCAGTCTCAACTTTGGTAATCAAAATATGAATGTCATTGGATTGATGTAGTAATCTCTCCTTTTCCTACTCAAATGTGGCGTTGAAATACGTGGTTTACAAATCGGTCCTAGCTTGTCTTGAAGAAAATGTATTCTTCTTAGCCATCTACAAAAGATTAAAATTGTTGAAATAAAATATTAGGTGATCAAAAAAATATTATGGCCTATGCAAGACTCCACCAATTTATTGCTGTAGGTTTCTTCTTAGTACTTGACAAAAATCATATCACTGCACTTTTCAGTGTGTCCAAATTATTTTTGTACGAGTTAATAAATAATGGTCATTATTAAAATATTTGACAGGTCATTCATATAAGTTGGTAATTTTTTAAACAATTAGCCACTTGTATAGTTATTAAATAAAAAATAATCTTTTGTACAAAAAATAATTTATCTGTCAGCGAGAAAGTTTTAAATCTTCAAAAGTGGATCTTGCATTAAAATAGAAGTGTAGAACCTACTGGTATTGTGGGCTGGGCTTTGTAGGCTTATCTAGGGCCGTACACTTCCAAAACACCGGGCCTCCAATTGGAAAGCCCGTCACTGCACTATTCTCCACGAGGTAAAAGAAAAATAGCCTAGTAGCTAAAAGACCTATTCATTTGAACAAGTTTGTAATTTTTTCTAATCATTCGAGATTTGGAATAATTACCTGAAATTCTGGCTTTAAAATTTACGGCATACCTCACCTCAAATCTATGATTCCGTATTTAGTGTAGTTTTGTAATCATCAACTACAATTTATCACTCGATTTGGAGATACCAAGTATCATTCATTCTTTTATTAGTTATAGGATTGGTAAATCCAACGTTAAGGTATACTCCTACAATTTTTTTTAACTTCAATTTTTGAAGAAATAGCAAAGTATGATTCATATTAGTATGATAAATTTATTTCTATGAAAACAATACTAAAATGATAAATAGTGTCAAAGTATATTCCATCCTATCGTAGTAGTTATTTAAGGGTATGCATATTGCTTTTTATTACTAGAATACAAAGATTTGTAATCTCGAGTACTATTTTCTTCTATTCTCTTCATATTTTTATCTTTTATTTTTGTCTTAGTTTATAGATTGGCTTAATAAATGGAAAACCAGTCAAATTTACTACCTAGATTGAAAGGGAAAGAGCAACTAACCTAGTGTGGACGGCACTAACCTTAATTACACTTCAAATTTGAACCTCAGAGGCAGTCTCCCTCCACCTAAAATAAGCATAATTCGGATTGACTTTATCTTTGTGCACTTAATAATTAATAATTTTTTGTCTATGAAATTCTATGAGGTCGGTCGTCAATCATTGATGTCTATCACAATTCACAACATTTGGGCGGCTTCGTGTAAAAGTAGTAGTCACAACAACTCCATTTTTTTGCTTTACCATTTTGCACTTAAATTTACTAAAATGTCATTAAATATATATACGTTGAATTATAATCAAATATTAATTCAGTTAGATTACTTACATGCATAACATAATAATAATAATAACAGTAATAATAATAATAATGTTCGCTATATATTTCTTGTTTATTAATTTAATCAATACGCATTGAAATAAATATAATTAAGAGGTAGGAGTAATTATTACAATTACATAAATCTCGTTACTCTGCATGCTTAATTACCTCGTCCTAGGATATCTTTCATTCAAATTATGGTCCCACTCCTTTCATTTACAAATATAATATTATTCTCCACAAACTGAGCGATAAAATAAAAAAAAGAAGAGCCTGCCCCAGGGTGTTGATATCAATGTTGGGCGTGATTGGTCAAAGAGAAGACCAAAAATTAGATATTTATAGATTATAAAATACTAGTATATTTATTTTAATCATATCATTATCTTTAAGCATCCAATTGAATTCAGATTTCTTGACGTCGCAATTAAGAAATTAAGATGATCTCATGGGCCGGTTATTGGCCCCACCCTCAGCACACCCATGACATTTTTAACACTAATTGATTGATTAACAAATAGATTAAATTTGGAACGCATGCCCATTATGTTTTGTATTTTTTAAATTTAATATTTATAAGTGATAGATGTAGCTATGTGGTTGTTGGTTATGTTAGAACTAAGCAGTCTCGATTATGATATAAAAATTTGTATTGATTGAAGGTATGATTATCTGAAAAATACAACCTTTCGGTCATTTTTCATTTAAGATGAATTTATAATTATTTTAATTGTACTAGTACTTGTTTTTAAATAAGTTGAAAAACTATGTGGGGGCTGGAAGTTGTGCTGTTTGCGAGCATGATATTATACCGTGGAAACTAATAAAATATTTTGTAATTGTAAATATTAAAAACAATCATTTAAATTCTAAAATAGATAACAATAGCTATTTTTATATTTTTATTTATAATAATCACCATTCACAAATCTCTTTCGTTGTGACCATATTTTGCATAGAATCATAAGGGTTCTTAGCCTTCCATACTTTATTTGCTTAGTAGTAATAAACAATCAAAATATCTTTTAGACGTGAATTGACCAAATTTTACTTACAATTCACAATCATTAACCTTCTTAATAGTGAATCAACCATACAACCACTATACATTTTTGTCGTGGTCTACATTTTGCTTACACTATACTCCTATATATTGCAAGAGCGTGTTTTTAATCTTTTATTGACTTTTTTTTTCTTTTTCTTTTTATCTTCATAGCCATATATAAATTTTGGTTATGAAATCTTTTATAGAATCCATGTTTCACGTGGAAATGGATAATCAGAACAGAGCAAAATATGGTTAACGTGATCCTATTTGTTGGGAAATGCGAAAAGACCAATAATGATTTTGTATTACTACTACATGAAAGCAAAAACAAGAAATCTTGAAATGCAAATATGCAATCATTACCATATTAAGTAAGTAGTAGAACCAAAAATCAAGCAACATTCTAAGCAAAAGTGGCATGCCAACAATAATCATGAATTTTACAAAAATTAACTACTGATTAATTTCCAGCATCCTTAGATCATGGTAAAAACAGATCTAATGAAACAATGATGGATGATAAAATCACTAATAGAGGAGATCACAAAAAAAGTCTCCTAATTTACAAACTTCAAATAAAACTAAAACTAAAACTAAATCTAAAACTAAATCACACACACTCACATTCCCATGCAAATTGGCCTCTAATACGCAGCCCTCTGCATCTGATGAGAGTTAGAACTGACGAGGAGATGACTAAAAAGATGTTTCTCCTTTCTTAAGAGATAGAGAGAGTTATTTCCAGAAGAAGGGTCTAACAGCAGAAGAAGATGATGAATCTCTGTTGTCTTGTTTGTGTGCATCAGTGTCTTGTTTCTCAAATGGAACAAGATTTGGAGGAAGCATCAAATTATTATTCGAATCCAAATTGTCCACACCGCGCTTCCCGGCCCCACCCCGCCGGAATCGACTCGTACCACTCCTCTTCCGCCATGCCCCCCCACACCAGCTCCGACGACTGCGACGCGCTACCGGCATTGTCTCCGTCCTCCGCTTCCTCAACGGAAGGCGGTGGCTCCTCCTCCTCTTCATTTGTCACTGCCGGTGCTGCAGCCGCTGGCACTGGCAGTGACCGAGGAGCAACGGATGAAGAAGATGATGCTTTTCCTCTTTGTCCGTCGCTATCGGCTGAGGCGCCGCCGCTTTCCCGATGAAAAGGTCGGGAAAGTTGAGCCTCGCGTTCTCACCGCGGAGCTTGAACGCTTCGCGGTCGTAGGCGAGGGCGGCTTCCTCGGCCGTGTCGAATGTGCCGAGCCAGAGCGCGTGCGGTTGCGGGGGAGGCGGATCTCTGCAACCCACTTCCCCAGTGGCGCTGCCGCACGCCCCGGTAGAGCTTCGTCGCGGACAGGGGCATCGCGGGAGGGCGGAAGAGGGCAGCACTCCCGTGCTGCCCGAGGCGGCTCATCATCATCATGCGCCCCTCGGGCTCAAATTGAGGGAGTCGCTCCAGTACTGCAGCAGCATCTGATGCTGCTGCATAGACGCCGCCTCCCCAGCAAAATAAGGCGGGAACGCCGTGTTTTGCTGGTGGTGCGGTGTGAATGAGATCATCTGCTGCTGCGGCCGGAACAATGGGGCCGGAGAGTTCTCCGGCGGCGGTTGATTCTCCAGCGAGAAGGGGAAATGGGGAGGCGGAAACGTCATTGCCGGTAGAAGCGGCGGCGAAGTAGAGATGATGATGATGATGATGAAGAGTTGTGGGGCGGTCGGGGCTTCGGACTTTCTTGAAAGGCGGTTTGAAAAGGAAGCTTGGTCGAAAGCAGGGCAATATTTTTCTCCCTCCAGATTATAAGCTTCGTCTCTCTCCCAATCCATGGCGCTCTCTTTTCCAATCACCTTCTTTGATTTTCCTTTACTCTTAGATGAACATGGATCCATATA
>NW_024598543.1:0-14266 GCF_004379255.2 Salvia splendens | reverse complement strand
AAGGAGAGGAGAAAGGAGAAAGGAAAATGGAATTTCCGGACGTTTTTCCCGAAGCTTTGCCTGGACCACCGCCAAATCGGCAATTGGAGTTCACAATCGATCTAGCACCAGGATCAGCACCTGTGTCTAAGGCACCATACAGAATGGCGCCTAAGGAGTTAGAAGAACTCAAGATACAGCTCCAAGAGCTTATGGACCTAGGTTTTATTAGACCCAGTGTTTCACCATGGGGCGCGCCAGTGCTTTTTCTGAAAAAAGAGGACGGGTCGATGAGAATGTGTATCGATTATAGGGAGCTGAACAAGATGATGCTCAAGAACAAATATCCACTACCGAGGATAGATGACCTATTCGATCAACTTCGAGGAGCCGGCGTATTCTCTAAGATGGACTTGAGGTCCGGGTACCATTAGTTGAGAGTCCGAAGAGAGAATATACCAAAGACGGCCTTTCGAACGAGATATGGTCACTATGAATTTGTCGTGATGCCGTTTGGATTGACGAATGCACTTGCGGTATTCATGGACTTGATGAATCGAGTGTTTCATCTGTACTTGGATAAGTTTGTTTTAGTGTTCATTGATGACGTGTTTGTTTACTCGAAGAACGAGAAGGAGCACGAGGAACATCTACGAATCGCTTTGGAAACGTTGAGGAGCGAGAAGTTGTACGCCAAATTCAGCAAGTGCGAGTTTTGGCTAAAGGAAGTAAATTTCCTTGTTCACATCGTGTCGGCAGAAGGAATTCAAGTAGATCCCGCAAAGGTTGAGGCGGTGCAACAGTGGAAAGCACCTTCAACACCAAACGAGATTCGGAGTTTTCTAGGTTTGGCGGGATACTACCGAAGGTTTATAGAAGGGTTCTCCAAGATAGCGAGACCCATGACACAACAACTCAAGAAGGGGGTGAAAGTTAATTGGACTCCCGAGTGCGAGGCTAGTTTTCAACTCTTGAAGGAAAAGCTAACTAGTGCACCGATCTTAGCTGTGCCAGAACCTGGAATAAACTACGTGGTATACACGGACGCTTCGAAGGTGGGACTTGGATATGTGTTGATGCAAAACAACAAGGTGATTGCTTACGCATCCCGGCAATTGAGGCCACACGAGTTGAACTATCCAACCCCCGATTTGGAGTTAGCAGCAGTGGTACACGCCTTAAAGATTTGGAGACATCATCTCTACGGAGTTCGATGTGAGATCTTTACGTACCACAAAAGCCTGAAATATTTCTCCGGCAAAAGGATTTAAACATGCGACAACGGAGATGGCTCGAATTGGTGAAGGACTACGATTGTGGCATCAACTACCACCCCGACAAGGCAAATATAGTGGCAGATGCCTTGAGCCGGAAGAGCCATCCCCAACTAGCCGCTTTTCTCACTAAAGAAGAAAACTTGATCCGCGAGTTTAGTAAGATGCGTTTGGAAGTGGTGAGAGCACCAGAAATAGTGGAAGCGCGAATCGCCACTTTAGTTGTTGAACCTGATCTAAGGTCGAGAATTGTTGAAGCACACCGAATGGATGCGAAACTAGAGGAAGTTCGTATAGAAGTACGAACCGGAGAATCTAGAAACTTTAGTGAAGAAGGTGACAACACGCTCACCTTTAAAGGAAGGCTATGCATACCGGACGACGAAAAGCTCAAAAACGAAGTGATGAGCGAAGCTCATGAGACTCCCTACACCGCCCACCCAGGGAGTACGAAAATGTATCAAGACTTGAAGAAGTCCTTTTGGTGGAATGGTATGAAGAGGGATATAGCGAAATTTGTGGAGCGCTGCTTAGCCTGCCAACAGGTGAAGGCTCTACATCAACGACCGTACGGAAAGTTGCAACCACTAGAAATCCCCGAGTTGAAATGGGAGCACATTGCCATGGACTTTGTAACAGCCTTGCCAAAGACGCAAAGAGGGAATACTGCCATCTGGGTAGTTATAGACCGACTCACCAAGAGCGCACACTTCATACCGATACCCATAACCTATGGATCGGACAAGCTTGCTCAAGTGTATATAAAGGAAATAGTGCGACTGCATGGAGTCCCAGTGACGATCATGTCTGACCGTGACCCGAAGTTCACATCAAGATTTTGGATCAGCCTACAACGTGAGTTAGGCACTCGACTGAACTTCAGCACAGCGTTTCACCCACAGACGGACGGACAATCCGAAAGAACGATCCAAACCCTCGAGGATATGTTGAGAGCCGTAGTGTTAGATCGAGGAGGAAGTTGGGAGTCCGCACTTCCATTAATTGAATTCGCCTACAACAACAGTTTTCAGGCAACGATAAATATGGCACCGTATGAAGCCTTGTACGGGAGAAAGTGTAGATCCCCGCTCTACTGGGACGAAGTTGGCGAGAGAAAAGTACTGGGGCCCGACGCAGTCGAAGAAATGGTTGGAATCGTTCGACAAATTCGTGCGAGGATAAAAGAAGCTCAAGACAGACAGAAGTCATACGCGGATGCACGACGAACCGACTTGCAATTTCAAGCGGGCGACAAGGTCTTTCTCAAGGTATCCCCGTCGAAAGGGATAACGCGTTTTGGTGTCAAGGGAAAATTGAAACCGCGATTTATTGGACCGTATGAAATCCTTGAAGGAGTGGGTCCTGTTGCATACCGTTTGGCGTTACCCCCAAGCCTTGAGAACGTGCACAACGTCTTTCATGTGTCGCAGTTGCGGAAATACATCGTTGATCCAAAGCACGTGATTCACTACCAAGAAGTCGCGTTGAACCCGGACTTGAGCTATGAGGAGAGACCCCAAACGATTCTAGACCGAAAGGTCGAGAACGTGAGAAATAAACCAGTTGCTTACGTAAAAGTACAGTGGAGAAACCACGGGCACGAAGAAGCCACGTGGGAGCTTGAGGACAAGACGATGGAGTTATTCCCAGAACTCTTCCTATGAGAGTACCAAATTTCGGGACGAAATTTCTTTTAAGAGTGGTAGGATGTAACGCCCCACTTTTCGAACCCTAATTTTTGAACCCTAAGGTGATTTGTATTTATTGCTTTGATTGCTGCAATTAAATGACAATTTGCTATGTGATTGAAGTGGTGACCTAATTTTGATTTGACCGAGTCATTTACGTTGTTATGACGTAGCTGAAATTAATTGATGTGGAATGAAATATATTGCGGTGAAATATATTATCTTTGGGGAGTGAGATTTAAATAGAATCATAAATAATTACCTTGCCCCTTTCATTGTGGAAATTTCGACCACTATTATTTTAAGGAGAGCAATTCTATTTTCTTGGATTTAATTATTTGTTTGGGATAATTATCCAATTAAATCCAAAGCCAATTATTCTTTATTTCTCTCTTGAGAAAAATCGGCCCCCATTATTATTCTTAAGGGGATTTCGAAATCTCCTAGCTTGTGGGAGAAGAAATTATTCATGATTTATTTGATCCATTAATTATTTCTTTCCATGATTTAATTGGAATATCCTAGCAAATCTTGCCTTATCTTATTTTATTCAAGATTTGGAAATTATTCCTTGTGGAATAAATATTTCACACGCCTATTTCCATTTAATATGGGAGGATTTTTATTAATTTTCTTGCTCCATATTATTTTATTCTGCTCCGTAAAAATACCAAATAAAATCATAAGCTAATTAATTAGCCATGATTTTTGAAAATCTCACCTTAATTCCTCCCTCAAATTCACGCCACTTCCTCCCCTAATCTCTATCAAATATTCATGCCATTAATCTCCCAAATATTCAATTAATGGTAAATTATTCTATTCCTTAATCCTATAAATAAAGGAACAACTCCTAACCCTAAACCCCACCTCAAATCACACGCCCCCTCCCACTTTTCATCTCCTCTCCCACTTGTTCATCCACTCCACTCAAGATCCTTTCGATTCGCCAAGAGTTTGTCGAAGAACCAAGAGTTTTAATCGTCTGTACCGATTGTTTTGTTCAAGAAAGGTACAATCAAGCCTCTATTCTTCATCCTCTCCATCCCAACTCTTCTTTTGTTCTCTCATGCATGTAGAGAGTGTAGGGAATGCAGATCTAAGGGTTTAATCGGTGGGAATGTGTAATCGTATGTGTGAATGCATTTTGATTTCAATTGGTTGATGATTTAATGAATCCTCAGTGAATGATATGTGATTTCATGAAAATATGTGTCTAAGGACCCTTTTGAGCATGCTTGTATGTTAAAACCATGAAAAGGTTGATTTTGAATAAGTAGGGGTAAACCCTAATTCGAATTCCTAAAAACATGAGAAACTGTGATTTCCGAACAGTAAGTTCCGACTCATCTTTGACCAACCAAATGAACTCCGATTTGATTGATTCTTTTTCCTGAGTAAACTTCATGATGTCTTCTGTGTTGTATGTGAATTTCAACTCAGTTGGATAAAAGATGGACTTTTGGTGAATTTTTAAAGTTGACTGCGCAATTCTGCCAGAAACATGTTTTCTCGACCAGTGGGTTACGTCTTTGATTTGACCGACTTAAAAGGGGTATTTTGATATGAAATTTAAACTGAAAGTTATTTGATGAGTCTACTGCCTTTTCGTAAAGTTTTAGCCCCAACGGAAGTTGGATGATTTTTAAATGATTTTTATAAAATGGTTGCGCAGTGCTGCCAGATTTCTACCTTTGCAAAATAACTATATTTTTATGTTTTGAATGGCATACATGAATTATACATGTGACGAGATGATGTGATATGCAAAGATGTTATGCTATGATGTGATTTCCATATGTTGATGGGAAAACGGGAAAAGTTAGGGACATGCATAATATTAAGTCCATGTTGGTGACTAATTGGGAATACCTTATCTAAAGGTGAAAATTCGTGCGCTAAACGTGATATCAAAGGGAAAGCGATACTTGAAATCTAAACGGTCGAGGTGGGCTTCTTTTCTACCCTACATTATTTGTGGGTTTTATTTTACTAAACTCTTTTAAGTATGACTGTGGAGCTATAAGGGTGGTTTTAAGCGATTATCATGTCGTGATTTGTTTTAACGTGCCTATCTGATGTGGCTGTGGCCACTGTTATATAAATCGAATTCGGGTCCTCGTAGGGCCGCAAACCCTACGTGGATTAGTGTACACCTATGGTAGATCGTGTGCTAGCATACGGGCTGGCCGGTCTAGTGGCTTGGTTTGTGGCCACATTCCAAGTCATGTATTGACAGATATGGTTGACGACGATGGGGAAAAATGACTGCGCAGTCGCTATTTTGAATAATGGAAAATATTTTGAGTGCCTCGGGCCTTTCTAAAGCTCAAACCCCGATGGTTACTTACGTATGGCATGATAATATATATTTCTTAATTAAAATGTTTTCGGCATGAGCCACTGAGTATTTTCAAAAGTACTCAGCCCTGCATATGTTTTCTCTATGTGCAGGTTGAGCAGCGACGAGCGGTTGGTGGTGTTGAGCAGGAATTAATAACAAACTATGGTTGTTCTTAAACTCCGAGTGTCGTTGTGTCTTCACACATGACGTCACTCTTCTCTTGGATGCTTCCGCTGTGATGTTTTATTTTCTCTACTTATATTTATTTTTCCTGAAACTTTTTGATGAAATGTTGAAAACTCGTTATCTTTTGAATAATGTCAAACCTTTGGTCTTTCATTTATTAAACATAACTACCTTTAGTCTTTTTAATTATTGAACTGTAATTTTGGTCAAACTTTTATTGAAACCCTAGTCTTCTATGCCCGTTCATTAAGCCCCTTTAAGTCACGATCGCCCGCTTTTATTAACCCTAGGGGGCGGACGTGACAGTTTGGTATCAGAGCCTCAGTTCTTTCCGCTCTGGACCCAAGAGTCTTGTTTGAGTCAAAATCTATGCATGTGTAATTTAGCTAAATGATAAACATCGGAAGCTCAACACCACAACTCGTCCCTGCCCAACCACAAAGAATGAGGTAACAAGTATTTCGATGGATTTTGATACGAACTATGAAATGTTGGAAATATCGATGGGAATATTACTCGTGTGTGAATAAAAGTACTTCGATGGGAATCAAAGATAATATTAAGTCTTTGAAAATGTTGCTTGGAAGTATGGGATGATGAAAATACATGGATATGAAATTTGCTTAATACGACTATGCCAAAAATGATGAATATTATTGTGCACACCCCGATAAGGAAAATCGGCGAATATGTGATTGGACTTCTATGAGTTTGGATAGATGAAATTCTAAATGATTGAAAATTACATGTATTGTGAAAACTTGATTATACTATGGCGTTGAGTGTGCTGGATATTGAAGCATGATTGTGAACTTGTATTGGTTGATGTTGAGAATTGCTGTTACGTCCACGAAACTGCAAGATTTACTTGAAGAAAATACATGTTGCTTCCATGAACAATAAAATTTTATGCCTAGGCGGTTAAAATTTCATTACTATGAAACTGTGAAATGCAAACCATGATACGCGTGTAGTTGCGAGTTGTGATTAAAATTTCATTACTATGAAACTGTGAAATGCAAAGCATGATACGCGTGTAGTTGCGAGTTGTGATTGTGATACAGATGAGCATGAACTGCATGATTTATGAAATGCGATTCCATGGATGATTGATTGACCGAGTGTTGCTATTCACATATATTAATGTACGATGTTTGCTATGGAACACCAAATGATTTATACGAATAAATGTGTTGATTGTGCAATATATGGATGGTGTTTATGTGGTGAAAATTCATGACCGATGAAGTACGAGGTATTGTATAGAACCACTATTACAGTGAAATGTGGAACTTTTGAACTTTGATTGCAAACGTAGGAGCCATATGAAGCTTGAGTTAGGTAATGATCAAATATACGTTGAAGTACGAGGCTTCAAGCTATGCTTGAAATTATAGAGTGCCTAAGAGGTAGGCCAGATTGAACTTGCTAGAACTTAGTTGACAACTGCAATATCACTTTCCTGAGTGATAAAACCAACGAAAATATATATTTCGAACTTTGGAGTATCCTCACAGTGGCGAGATCATACCTAAGATCTAATAAAATCATGCAATCTTGCATACCATGCCAAAGTGGCGATGCGACACAAATACGATGACGTTTATGACACCTTAAGACCACGGGTGCCACGGCAATGCTTTTCGAAAACTATGTGGCATGGCAAGAAGACTTGAAGATGCGACCATAAAAAAAATGTTATTAATTTAGACGATACGATGAATCTCAACGTGGAATTCACGATTTCATAGAACGGCGTTACTATGTTCCGGCTCGCGAAAAATGTGCAAGGGAGTGCGACCCTCGTAGCTAAAATGAATAATTTTTTTAAATCGACAGTACTTACTTGGATTCTAAGTTCATTTCGGGACGTTTGACGTTTTGAATAAACGTGAGCCTTGTCTATTTAAACACCTTGTTTGACTCCCATTTTGCAAGTAATTATTTTTTTCCCTATATCGGGTCATGACTCACTTGTCTCGAAAGTCTGTGTTTGCCTTTGTAACGTTGGATAACTTGATTGAGTAGTATTCTTTGATTCATTATTCATGAGGACAATATTTTGACCTTATGAACTTCCGTCATTGAACTTCATTCCCAAGATTGTTCGCAGTTGTGACCTTTAGTATAATCACACCTCCAGACCTATTTTCTTCAAATGATGGAATATTCTTCTTGGAACTACTGGTTCACCTCTTTATTTTGTAACCATGTATGTCGCAAGATCTTTCTTGCAGAAGTGAAATTCTTTTTAGCTCGGTTTCACTACATATATTGTTTCATACTCAATAATTTTTCTTTCTGCAACACCAAGTTAAGGCTATCCCATTCTCTTCTTCCTTAACGGGTTGATCGTGTTAAATTTCAAAAAAATTCCATTCACTTTAAGTTGTCTTTAACAAACCCGCGAACCCATTGATGTGATTTCGTCTTTTTCCAATAACATGATGTTGTTGAACCATCATTTGTACTACTTCATGACATTTGTCTATGTTTCTAAATCCTACCGCGACTGATTATTTTTGGCCTTGATATGTTGAACTATATCATTCATTGCTGTCCGGAATTTTTGCAAATTGTGATCTAGCAGTCGGCTATGGAATTTGAAAATTTTTGCAGTTTCATCCTGTTTCCATGACCCATCTCATGTTCTTCCGAGCTCTTATCGGAAGTAAATTCTCAAATCTCTATGGGTTTTATTTGATACCTCTAAAACCATTTACTTCTTAGAATGGACGGGTTGAGTCCAATGGAACTCAATCATTGCATTGTTGTTCTTGTTTACTTGATAAATTTTGGAGCCTTCCCCGACTAAAGACATCCTTAGCAATGTTGCAACAATTTGAAATCTGTTCATATCCAAGTAAGACTGTTGGGTCAAATTTCGAATCCTTGATACTAGACGGTGGGGAAATGCAGTAGTTGACTCGGATTTACACAAGGAATAAGTTTCTGTAGTCAGACATGCTCAAAAATGGCACACCACACCAGAAGCGTCGATATAACCAACGAGATACATATATGAGTGAACGATCGATCGAACGATAAGCGAATAATGAATATGAGAAGATGTATCTACAGTCACCATCGTGCGAGGAAATTATAGAGGGAGTACAAGCCCCTTCGTAGAGTTTATTGCACAAAATAAATATCGTCAACAAGAGAGACATATGAAAGGCGACGAGAAAGAGCCACGGGACGACGAGAAGATCGAGAAAAAATTTGTGGTAATACCATGAATATTAGAAATTTGTGTGGGGGTTGGAAGACAAAACGAGGAGAGTTAAGAGAAAGTTTCATGGGAGAACTTAATTTAGTCGCTCACAATTTGCAAGTTATGGCGATGAGGGACATCGAAATAATTCTAGGAATGGATTGGTTGACCATGAATTTTGCGACGATTCGTTGCAAGGAGAGACAGATATCTCTACAAGCCTCAGGGAAGGAACCCACCACATACTATGGAATCTCGATGAACCGACGAACATCTATCACCTCCGCTCCAAGCTAGTACGATGGTAAGGAAAGGGCGTCCCGCCTATCTTGCCTATCCGTAGTAGACAAAGCAACAGTCTTCTGCAACTTAGAAGTCCATGAAATAGCAGTACCACCATAAGTAAATACATACCCGGTTGTGCTTCTTCTCCCATCAAGATCATTGGACGCCAAGTCTGCATCCACATAACCTGCCAGCTCGACATTCTTGCCATTGAAACAAAAGACGCTTTCTGTAGTACCTCTCAAGTATCGAAGGATCCATTTAACTGCTTCCCATGTTGCTTGCCCGATCACCCATGACCGGCTCACTACTCCCACTGCTTGTGCAATATCAGGCCTCGTACACACCATTGCATACATAATACTGCCAATTGCTGAAGCATAAGGAATTTTCTTCATTTCAGCACGTTCTTCTTTTGTACTCGGCGACTCCTTCTTCGACAGCTTAAAGTGACTGCCCAAAGGCACACTTACTGGCTTCGAATTATCCATGTTGAATCTTTCCAAACCTTACCAATGTAAGCAGCTTGCGAAAGATACAATTTTCCTGCCGCCTTGTCACGCTCGATTCTCATGCCCAAAATTTGATTAGCCTCTCCAAGATCTTTCATGGAGAATCGTTCAGACAATGCCTTTTCAACTTATCCATCTCCTTTTGATCACCTCCTGCGATCAACATATCATCAACATATAATAACAGAATAAGATAGCTCTTGTCAAACCTCTTGTAGTAACAACAATGGTCAGCGTAGCATCTTTTATAGCCAATCTCCATCATGAATCCATCAAACTTCTTGTACCACTGCTTTGGAGCTTGCTTTAAACCATACAAGCTCTCTTCAACTTGCATACAAGGTTTTCCATTCCTTTTACTAAGAATCCTTCAGGCTGTGTCATGTACAACTCATCCTCCAAATCACCATGAAGGAATGCCGTCTTTACATCCATCTGATTGTAACAATAGATTTTCTGCAACTACCATACTCAACACTAAACGAATAGTAGTTAGTTTCACAACAGGAGTGAACACATCTGTATAATCAATACCGTATCGTTGCTCAAATCCCTTGACAACCAGCCCTAGCCTTGTAGCGCTTGCTACCATCAGCTTCACCTTTGATTCGATAGACCCACTTGCAATGCAATGCCTCTTTTTCCGTTTAGGAAGTTCCACAAGCTCCCATGTGCCATTTAGGAGAAGAGAGGCAAACTCGTCATCCATGGCAATTTTCCACCTTCGTTTATCAGGGCCTTCTCCTACCTCTGCATAACACTCGGGCTCACCACCATCAGTAAGTAACAAATAGAAATTAGAGGGCGAGTACCTATCAGGTGCACGTCGCTCTCTAGTCGATTTAGGCAGCGGAATAGTCGGTGGTGGAGTGCTTGGTTCTTCTTCAAGCAACCTCTTCAGCATTCTGACTCTCCTTGCTCCCACTCGAGTTTTGAGATGTCTAGCTCGACCACTTGTGGCTCAGAACTGCTGGGCTACTTGACGCCTCCAATCTATCCTTGTACAATACCTGTTCATTGAAGATGACATCTCTACTGCGAATAACCTTACGGTTCTGCTCATCCCAGAGTCTATAACCGAACTCATCGCCTCCATAACCAATGAACGTACACTTAATAGATTTAGCATCCAACTTACTTCTCTCAACGGAACTAAATGAGCATAAGCAACACAACCAAAGATGCGTAGGAAAGATAGATTTATATATTTTCCTGTCCAAACCTCCTCGGGTATCCGAAACTCCAAGGGAACTGATGGACCTCTATTAATTAGGAATGCAGCTGTGTTGACTGCATCTGCCCAAAAACTCTTTGGCAATCCACTTTTCAACCTCATGCATCTGCTCCGCTCATTCAACGTTCTGTTCAATGCGCTCTGCGATTCCATTCTGCTGTGGAGTTCCTTTCACAGTTTTCTCCATGCGGATTCCATTCTCGGCGCAGAATTCCTTGAACTTTGCAAGTTCATATTCTCCTCCATTATCGGATCTTAGACACTTCACCTTCATCCCGGTTCAGTTTCAACAAGGGGCTTTCCATTTCCTGAAAGCGTCAAACGCATCGGATTTACTCTTCAGAAAATAAACCCATAGCTTTCGAGTAGAGTCGTCGATGGAAGTCATATAATATTCAGAGCCTCCTAGGGACTTCACAGGTGCTGGTCCCCATAGATCAGTGGGACCATCTCCAACTTCTGGTGTCTTCAATTTTCTGCCTCTTCTTGAGGAAACTCACCATTTTCTGTTTCCCAAACACGCAATCCTCGCACAGGCCAACTTCAACAGTTTTCAAGCCAGGCCGTAAACCTCTTGAGCACATTATCTTCATCCCTTTCTCGCTCATGTGGCCAAGTCGACAGTACCACAAATCTGCATTATTTGCCTCACTTGCAATATCAATGCAATCTTTGGAGTTAGTTGTGGTATACAACGTACCCTCCTTCTTACCTCGAGCTACTATCATAGCTCCCTTGGTAATCTTCCAATTGTTGCAGCCAAACGTCACGGTGTACCCTTCTGCATCAAGCTGCCCAATCGAAATCAAACTTCTCTGCAATCCAGGAATGTGTCTGACTCCATTCAGTTTTATTACGGATCCATTGGACGTCACTACCTTCACGTTTCCCTTTCCCACGATATCTAAGGGCTCGTCATCAGCCAGATGTACCTTCCCAAAATCGCCAGAAACGTAGTCTTCCATTATCTCCACATTGCTGCAGGAGTGAAACGACGCCCCAGAATCCAATACCCACGATTCCATCGGACTACTGACGCTCAAGACCAACGCCTCGCCATCGTCATCAGACATGGTAGCGTTTGCTGTCTTCTTGTCCTTCTGATCCTTATTCTTATACTTCTTCAGTGCCTCACATTGATTTCTAAAATGCCCAAACTCATCACAATTCCAGCATTTAACTTTATCCAAATCCTTCTTGGATTGACTCCTTCCTCTGGAATTTGATCTTCCACGATTTGCTTTCCATTCGATCTGCCTCTCTGTTCTGTATTCAGTGCTAATCCCAAAGTAGAAGATCCTGATTCTCTCCGGCGAACTTCCTCACCAATCATCAGATCTCTTACTCTGTCAACTGTTAGTTTTGTCTCTGCAGCAGTAACTGCTGTCACTATGCTAGCCCAACTCTCAGGCAGAGACGATAGCAAAATCAGGGCACGAATTTCATCATCGAATTTTATATTAACCGAGTTCAGTTGCGAAGTAATCATGTTGAACTCGTTGAGATGTTGTTGCACCAGCTTTCCATCTTGCATTCTAAAATTAAACAATCGTCTAATCAGATGTACCTTGTTTGCCGTTGATGGTTTCTGATACATGTCCTCCAAGATCTTTATCATCTCCTTTGTCGACTTTGCTGCAGTCGTGTGATAAGCCACATCCTTGGACAACGATAGCCTAATCGCGCTCATCGCTTTTCTCTCCAGCAGCTCCCACTCCTCATGTTCCATCTTTTCGGGTTTGGTTTTAAAGGCTTCCAGAGATCTTTACCGTACAGGTAATCCTCAATCTGCATCTTCCAAAATCCGAAATCAGATCCATCGAACTTCTCTACAACAATTTTCTCGTCGATCCCCATCGTGATTTCTGCCTCTTAAACCCTAGGCTCTTGATACCAGTTGTTGGGAAATAAACACAGGCAATCACGAATATGAAAGAGAATGAACACAAGAAGTTGTTTACCCAGTTCGATACAATGTGTATCTACGTCTGGGGGCGATGCCAAGCCAGGGATTTCACTATATAATTTCAGGATGATTTAACAATGAGGGAGTACCTCTATTTATAAGTAACTAGAGCCCTAATTCTAGTCAAACTAGGAAACATATTCCATAAGGAAATATCTTTTAAGGAATAAATCTATCACAAGGAAATATACTTCAAGAAAACAAATCCTAAACATGGTAGGAGATATTTTAGGCTCCATAATTAACATTTACAAAAACTTATCTAGTCTTTTTTCAATTAGTGGCTAAAAAGTTCATCAATTTGATGATGTACACAGTTATTTTGCATAACTCCTTCATCCATAGAAAGCATTAGTGAAAACAAGATCGATGACTAATTCCTCTTCGAATTGGCAATAACCACGACAAATGTGAGTGGTTAGTAGTTCAAACTATGCAATTATTGACTTAATATAATATTTTCCAAGTATATGCTAAAGGAACTTATGGCTTTACCTACAGTTGAGTGCAAGCTTATTTGAATAAATATTAGTTGTAATAAGTAGTATAATAATAATAATAAATTAATAATTTTAATTAATATTGTAACTTTTTACGTAATTATCTTTCACATCAGGTCTACTCTGACTCAATTTACTTTTCATCATTCTTAAAGGAAAAACTAAACTAACTATTTTGATAATTGATTTATAATTTAACAAGGAACTATGGGCAATGATTATGGGCAATCATGATAGTAGTATAATTTTTTGACATCACTTGTTTTTTACTAGTGTATGAAAAATGGTGTCACGTGGACGTTTTCATGTGGGCGTTTAAAACATGCAAAAATCAAGGAATTGACGTCGAAATAAGACAAACAATGACTGAGTAGGACCTTTTGACGCGGGCTTCAAAACCCGCTCATAATTTAATGCAAATTGAGGAGTTGAAGTTGACATTAACCATAATTTAGTTACTGTGTGTTAATTAAGAAAAGCAATAACATGCACCTTGTCCTTGAGATGTTGAGACCTATAAATACGTGCATGATAACACAACACAAAATAAAGCAACAAAGTGAATACCAATCACTAGGCGAGAAGAGATGTCGAGTATCAAATGCAATCTGTGATTCCTAGGCACACTCATTTTATCGTATCTTCAAAACGACGTTGTTTCAGTACTGCTATAACCACTGCCACTTCTCGTGCCAGCCAGCTTGTCCGTTGCTCATTGCTAGTGGATAGTGAGATCCAAATTGAACGACGAACGGGAGGTTACCATCCTAGTCTTTGGGATTTCAACTCTATTCAGTCGTTCAAATTTGAGCACACTAAGGTAATTAAACATACTTGTGAAAGTGTGTCCATGCAAACTACTGGAGCTCGGCTTCTGAGCTCGGAAATGAAGCTCGGTTTTGAGTCCGGTTGTGATCGATCGAGTGGTGGAGCCTCGGCAGCTCCGAGAAGAGATCAAGAAATAAAGCTCGGCTTTGAGCTAGCCGAGAAAGGCAGTTCGGTTGATAACCGAGAAGGCAAGTTCGGTTGATACCGAGAATGCAGTTCGGTTGCTAACCAAGAATGGCAGTTCGGTTTTAGCCGA
>NW_024598542.1:0-26664 GCF_004379255.2 Salvia splendens | reverse complement strand
TATGTTAATTAGTTCAGCTTCTATGCATTTTCATTCACGTTTTCTTCAACTTGGTTCCCCATCATTCAATTGGAAAAACTATACTGGGACGTCCTCCTAAAACCAGAACGAGGTCTACCCCGAAGCCGATCGAACCAGACCTTTCGGGTGAGCTGACCACAATCCTGGCATTTATTTTTTTGTTCACTATTTTCATTTAATTGAGATGATTTTTGTTTTGTTTTTTATTCAAACTTGGACTGTATGTTGTTCTAAATTATGTATGATCGAAGTGGTTTCGTAAGAAGATGAAATTTTATGAGTTCAAGAAAGTACAATATTGGTTGAATTTATTGGAAGAATTATTTTGGACTGATGTAACTGAATTTATATAACTATAAGATAAAGTCTGGTAAACATCATAAGTTTCTAATGTGATTACATTGCTGTAAAACTGTAGGATTTCAGGACAAGATAAATGAATTTACTTTGGATGAAGTTATTATATTGGTTTGGTCAAAGCAATCAGTTGAATATAAATCTTCCTTATTGCAATGAACTTGTTAAGTGTTATGATGATTAAAGTTATATATTAGATTATGTAATTTGGTATGCTCTATCTGGACATTTTGTATTTGTCGTGAGTACTGATTTTATTGGGTGTATAAATTTGTTTCATCCTAGTTTGAAATGCATTTTGATTGCTGAATAAATTGAAGTGTTCGGGACAAAATGAAAAAGTTTGTCATTGGCTGAGTTATTATGTATATTGGATTTTCATTGTAGATTCAGTTGAACCTAAATCATCATAGTATGAACTGTGTATATTATGTAATTGAAGTAAGTTTTATGATGTCATGAAGTGGGTGTGGTTCAAATTTTACAGCTACATTTATAAAATTTGTATTTTTGTGTGTTTAGCAATTTTTTTTAAATTGAGTGTGTAAATTTGCTTCATCATAATTTCTAATGTGATTACATTGATGTACAAGTTGTAGTGATTCAGGACAAGATGAATGAATCATTACGTTGGATGAAGTTATGTATATTGGTTTTGACAAAGTAGATTCAATTGAACATAAAATCTTTTCTTATTGCAAAGAACTTATTAAGTGCTATGATGAACAAAGTTATACATAGATGATGTAATTTGGTATGTTTTATCTGGACATTTTGTATTTGTCGTCAGTACTGTTTTATCTGGGTGTATAAATTTTTTTCATCTTAAGTATGAAATGTATTTTGATTGCTGAATAAATTGAAGTGATTTCGGAGGAAGATGAATAATTTATTTCGTTGGATGAAGTTATGTATATTGGATTTTTCATTGTTGATTCAGAAAACAGTCATGAATGCCTCAACAACAAGCGCATCACAACAAGATACTACGAACCGGCAAAACAAATACAATGATCTTGAGGTTGAAAAGATGATAGCGGATTCCTAAAGAAGAAGATGTAATACTTCGTTAATGTTTTGGATTTGAGATACGACCGTACTCTTGAGAGTGACGCTACATTGCCGCGGATTTACTTATGTTCATAATTTGTGTACAGATATTTACCCAGTTAAAGATTGGTTTTGTTAAGTATTGCTCTAGCAAAATTATTTGAGTCACATTCAATCACATTGTCAATAAATATTTGAAATACTTCATCAAGGACACAGATTTACATCATTGGAGCACGAGTTGTTTCAATATTATAGTAATTTAAAGGACTAAAAATTGTATAAAAATAAAAAGGACATATTTTATCATTAAGTACAACTGCAACAATAAACACATTCATAGCCATTCAAATTTATTTTTATGATAACTATATTGAGTGACACCTTTTAGTTCATTATTTAAAAGATTAGGTTCACAAGAACATGCAGGAAATTCATCACATATTGAAAAAAAATTCATAATATAATGCCGATAGTACACATCAAACAAAAACAAAAAAATGAAGTACAACAATTTTATAAAATTCCTCTTTCAATGTCAATCCAGAGAATGAAATTTTAATAAAACAGCCATACTGGATTGCATAATACTTCATTCTGTATCTAAATCGTTCATCACAATTACAATTAAATTCAACTACGTAAAAAAATAAATCAGTTAAACAACGGGGAAATCAATCGAGACGTAATGGCATAACTGATCTTGAATTACTTTTTTTTGCTTCTCCTTTATCTTGTCACAAATCCTTGAATCATGACTACCAACCTTGCCACAATTGCACATTTACGACCAGGATTCACACTCATCTTCATAGCTTCTCAAGGGTGAAACATACTGTCTTCGTGACGATTGATAAGTCGTATTCTAGGCCTGGTTACGGGTCGTATGATGTGCTTAATTGATTATATTTGCAAAACAGTTGTTAAAGTGTGCAGGTTAAGCATTCTAGCCAGTAGGAAGTTTCGGAATGTTCAGGTGGAGGCGCCAGCATGATCTCATACTGATCAGTATTCGTGCTAAAACGGCTTGAGATGGAGAAGACGGATAGCTGGGACGGATTACCCACAATTAAGGGCAAAGAAGTCAAATTGCAACGAGGATTACCCTAAAATCAAGGGTAGCCTCCCTAAAAAGGAAGCCAAATTGGAAAGAGAACGGGGATTCACACATTCACTCATTCACCACCATCTTTAGGTAGAAAGTTTTCTCGGTAGTTTCAGTCTTTCAGCCGTGTCCGCTTCTTGCCTCGACGTAGCCATGATCACTTGACGTTCAGATGTTCCCAGAATTCCAGTCATCGTCCATTCCAGCCAGCAAGATCGTAGTTTAGAGTCTCATCGCCGGAGTGGCAAAAACACTTTTAATTGCTTTCGTAGTTTTAAATTCTCGCTTTCCTTACGTGGAACTTGTTTGCCTTTGGATATTTTCTGCTTTTGAAGTACTTTGTTGAAGATCCGAACGTGTTATGCTATGAAGTTGATTTCCGTTTCGTTTATTGTGGGTTTTCTTTATTCCCTTGCCTAGTTAGCTTAGATCTAAAGTTTCTCGGTGTTTAAGGTGCTGAATCTCTCAATTCCGTTTACGTAACAAATTTCTTTAGGATAGATAAACGAGTACTGTTTGATTCAGAAAGTAGATCGTTGCATGCAAAGCTTAGTTTTATTTCTGAATCGTCCTTTCATGTGACCAGTATGCAGAAGTCCAGTTTCAGTGTTTGATTTCAGATTTGATTTCTTAGTTTGGATCTGTGTTTGTGAGTTGTTTAATCTGAGTTTTCCGTGTTGAATCTGGAATTGTTATCTGAATTTTGGAAGTGTTTGTTGAAGAAGATGATGTCTATTTCAATTGGAGGGGACCACTTACTTTTCGAGATGCTTTGCTTTTGTCCTTCACTTTTAGTTAAGCCCTGTCAGCCTAGTCATCAAATTTCCACTACACTCTGAATATTCTGTTTAGCCCAAAATAGAAACCCGTACCTTCCAAATATTTCTGTTATAAAATTGTCTCCCATTCCACGTACACAGTTACATTCCAAATGTTTTCCTTACCGTCTGACCAGTAGAACACCTCCTTTAAGTTCCAGCCTAGGTAGAAACTCAACCCAAGCATGGTAGCTAACCAAATCTTCCGATTGTCACCGCGGTAGTTGAACGAACGCATATCTCTGTGGGATTCGACTCTTACCACCACTATACTGATCAGTAGAAGTGGGTTGAGGAATCTTTGAAACCAAGGTCTAGGTTAGTTAGGATCTCTGTCCTGATCAGTAGGATATATCCTTGCTTGAACGACACCTACGCACCTAGGTCCCTTTCAAATGGCGCCGTTGCCGGGGATGGATAGCGTTATTTGCATTACTGTGAGTGATACTTCGGGTATATATTGTGCATACCTTTCTTTTGTTCTTTTCTTTCAGTTTATGAGAAACAGTTCGGCTCCTGACCAGTGGAGGCCGAAGATACTTCAGCGAGGATCGATACTCGTAACCACTCGATCCGGGTTGTCGACGGCTTTATCTGACTTAGGTTCGAGTAGCGACGAAGAGCAATACAACATAGAAGGACCAATACCAGAGGAGATACCACTGTTGGAAGGCATTCCAATTCAGATGGCCGCCAACGGAGATGAGGATCCAGAGATCGGTACCCTTAATGCGCATACCGAGGGAGAACCATCGCAAGCCATAGTCGTCACTCCAGGGCAAACCGCCTGCGATGTGAAGCCTCATGTGATCGCGATTCTGCCTACATACTGTGGGAAGAGCTATGAAGGGCCGTATGAGTTTCTGCATGAGTTTTGTAAAATTTGTAGGGCGCAGAGGAGACCAGCAGGAGCGAATGAGGATGATTATAGGTTGAGGCCTTGCCATTTGTGCTCAAGGGGAAGCCAACACCTGGTTCATGCGCCTGCCCCCAACTCCATTGAGACTTGGGCCGATTTCAAGTCAGCATTCCTAGGCGAGTTTTCCCGTCATCAAAGACAAGCGCGCTGAAAAGGGAAATAACTAATGTGAAGCAAGGGTATGATGAACCCTTGAGCGATTATTGGGCAAGATACATGGGTCTTTTGGAATCATGTCACAACCATCGCATGGCGGACATTGAAGTGCATCATACTTTCTACGAAGGTATGAACGCGGTAACCAAGGATCTAGCAAATTCATCGTCAGAGGAAGCTTCACACAATTACGGGTCAGCGAAGCGAAGAGAGTCCTAAGGAAGCTACTGAATGCAAAGAAAGAGTATGGACCATTCAAGGGAAGGATACAACCGAGAGCGGGCTGCTGGTTGTCTCGTCTACTGATCAGGAAAATAAACTGGAGCAGAAAAGAGACTTGAAGTTGATGAGCTGAAAAAGTCACTTCTGAGTGCGATCGAGAAAAGCACCCCACCATCTCCCCCAGCTGGGAATTAAAAAGGTGCAGAACAGGGAAATCAAGGACCGAACTATGAACAGCCTAGTGACTACGTGAATATTGGAACAGGTCAATGCTGCGGGGTACTTCAATTCCAGTGGGCATTGGATTCAGGGTGACAACGGGATGCACCATGGAGGGATCATCCAAACTTTCGATGGGGAGACGGGGGCCAAAATCAGAACCAAGGACAGAACCAAGTATAACCCCAATCCAAACCAACACCCTAACCGTGGACTAGCAACCCAGACTACCAGCCCAACTGGTTAGGAAGAAACCAACAAACCCAAAATCAAAGCCCACAAGCCAAACCCGAATCCTGTTTATGTACCAACCCCACCAGAGAAACTTCCACAGTTTCCAAAATCAGCCAAATCATGCACCCCAACACCATCAGAACCAAAAATCAGTTTCAAGCCCAGCACCAGAATCAAGTATCCTCAAGATCAGTACGTCCCTCCTGCCCAGTATAACCAATACCCGCCTAATCAGGCCAGCAAACTTCCAGAACTATCAACACCAGGGCCGAATCATTTCCAAAATCCGAACAGGCCAAGAAGGTCCGTTGAGGACATGATGGGTGAAATGCTAGCGTCACAATAGAGCATCAAAGGAGACTTGCAAATCCCATAACGAGGTCGTGCAGGGGATGCAAAATGCCCAGAAGAACATAAGGCGAACATGGATATGATGAATAGGCAGTTAGCCCAACTGGCCAGTTCGGTGGGGGATTTGAAGGGAATGCAGGTAAACTCCCATCTACAGTCCAAATGCCCGACAAGGCAAATGTGAGTAAGGTTACGTTGCGGAGCGGAACTACTTATGACGCGCCTCAACCCAAACGACCTAGTGGAGGATCTAACGGAACGAAGATAGGAGGCGATACCGTTTCAGCGGAAGAACTAGGGAGGCCCATGCCTCAGATGCAGGATCCTTCTTCTTGGATCTACACCAATTGTAGGAGATGAACCCGAACCCTACTGACCAGGAAGGAACCTCATCGAGAGGAAGAGCCCAGAATGGAAGCCCAGACTCAGGAACTACCCCGGAAAGACTCCAAGAAGGTTGCTAAGGGGACAAGTAGATGAGAAAAAAGGGGAAAAACCATTCCCATTCCGATTTGTTACAAAGAGGAAGAAAGAGAACCCGGTTGACTATTTGTCGATTTTTGGGAAGTGGATGTCACCATACCATTTCTCCAAGCCATGAAACTACCCCCCCTCTTGGAAAATTCATAAAGGACTTCATAGCCGGGAGAGCCCAGAAAGATGGCAAGATTATGGTGGAAGGGATAGCGTCAGCAATAGTGCAAGAGACGTTACCACCCAAGAGAGCCGACCCAGATATGTTTACCTTACCAATAATTGTTGGAGATGTGAAGGTCGAACATGCAATGTGTGATTTGGGGGGCGTCTATAAATGTCATGCCATTGTCTATCTATAACCGGTTGAAGGGAGTGAGGCTGTCAAGTACTAGAGTATTGATCCAACTGGCTGATAGGTCGTGCATAGTCCGGAGGGAGTTTTAGAGGATGTATTAGTTAGAGTGCATGATTTTACATACCCTGCTGATTTTTATGTGATCAAAATGAGTGAGCATGAAGCGAGGGAGTCTAGTGGAATCTTGTTAGGAAGACCATTTTTTAGAACGGCCAAGACGATCGTGGATATGGCTGAGGGGACTATTTGCATTGATTTTCATGGGGAGAAGTTTACCTTTGATATAAATGATGTCATGAAGAAACCTATTGATTCTGAAAATCTATGCTATGTTGATGTGATTGACCCTTTAGTCCAAGATTTTCTTGAGACCGAACTATTGCAAGGAGAAACTCCAGGCTTTAGATGTTTATGAACAGGCTGACGTAGAAGCTGCTGCATGGTGTGATCTGATCAGTAGCCAGGGGTTGACCGATGAAGAAATTGAAGGAGCAATCAAGGATTTTTGTCAAAGTCGGAGTTCATAGGAGCCGCAGGGGCTCAGCTACCAGTCAGTATAGAAGAACCATCAGAAGGAGATTTAGAAAAAGGAGAAGAGTCCGAGAAAAACCCCTAACCGAAGACACACTTCCACCCCAAGTTGAGCTGAAGAAGTACCCTCGAATTTGAAGTATGCCTTCCTCGGAGGTGAGGACTCCTATCCAGTGATCATCAGCAGCAGCCTTACGAAGGAACAAGAGAGCTAGGCTACTGACCGTGCTGAGCAAGAACAAGAAGGGCGATTGGATGGAGTCTTACAGATTTAGTTGGAATTAGCCCCGACGTCTGCATGCAACCATATTAGGCTGGAAGAGGGAGCAAGGCACATCGAGATGCCCAAAGGAAAGTAAACCCTAACATGCGAGAGGAAATATTGAAGGAGATCTTGAAGTTGTTGTCGCTAGGGATTATCTATTCAGTGCCAGACAGTGAGTGGGTCAGCCCGATCCACATGGTTCCAAAGAAGTCGGGAATCCAAGTCGTCCAAAATGAGAGGAATGAGCTGATTCCAACGAGGCTAGTCACGGGTTGGCGAATGTGCATCGATTACCGCAAGCTGAACAATGCAACAAGGAAGGAACACTTCCCTCTGCCTTTTATCGACCAGATGTTGGAGCGACTCGCTGGGAAGAAGTACTTTTGCTTCTTGATGGGTACAGCGGATATTTCCAAATCTACGTGGATCCTGAAGACCAGGATAAGACCACCTTCACTTGCCCATTCGGAACTTATGCATACCGGCGCATGCCTTTCGGCCTATGCAACGCTCCAGGTACGTTTCAACGTTGCATGATGAGCATATTTTCTGATTTGATTGAGGATTGCATAGAGATATTCATGGATGACTTTACGGTCTACGGAGACTCGTTCGATTCTTGCCTTCATCATTTGGATATAGTTCTTGAGAGATGTCAAGCGAAGAGTTTGGTTTTGAACTTTGAGAAGTGCCATTTTATGGTCACCGAAGGGATGTTCTGGGACACGTGGTCTCGGAAAGGGGAATCCAGGTGGATCGAGCAAAGGTGGACGTTATATCTAAATTACCGTTCCCTACTGATCAGAAGGGGATTAGGGGTTTTCTGGGGCATGCCGGATTTTATCGACGATTTATTAAGGATTTCTCCAAAATCGCCCAACCCCTTACCAGGCTACTTCAAAATGACGTGGAGTTCGTTTTTGATGAGCAATGCAAGGCTGCTTTCAATCTTCTCAAGGAAAAGCTGATATCCGCACCTATCATACGGGCTCCTGACTGGGACCATCCTTTCGAAGTAATGTGCGACGCCAGCGACTTTGCGGTAGGGGCCGTGCTGGGTCAGAAGATCGATGGGAAGAGGTACGTAATTTTTTATGCGTCCAAGACTTTGAATCAAGCCCAGCGGAATTACGATACCACTGAAAAGGAGATGCTGGCAGTGGTGTATTCTTTCGAGAAGTTCCGGCCATATCTGTTGGGATCCAAGGTCATAGTATATACTGATCATGCAGCCATCAAGTATCTGATTGCCAAGAAGGAATCCAAACCACGCTTGATCCGATGGGTACTCTTGTTACAAGAATTTGATTGGGAGGTGGAAGATAAGAGAGGAGTCGAGAACAAGGTGGCAGACCATTTGAGCAGAATAATGCGAGATGGAAACAGTGACGAAGTGCATGATAAGTTTCCAGAGGAACATTTATGTGAGGTGATTTTTGCGCCCAGGAAAATTGATTGGGAAGAAGTGTACAAACTTACTGGTCAGAAGGATACAGCAAAAGGAAAGGAGAAGGTAGGGCAGGAGCCATGGTATGCGGACCTGGCCAACTACCTAGTAACTGGAGAACTTCCAGAAACACCAAGTGTTACCAAGTCACAAAGAATGAAGATCAAGAGTGAAGCAAAATACTACTTTTGGGACGACCACTACCTATGGAGGGTAGGATCCGATCAAGTGATAAGAAGGTGCATTCCTGACTGGGAGCAGCGGGATGTTCTAACCCACTGCCATTCGTTAGCATGCGGAGGACATTTCGGATCCAAGAAGACGGCAAGGAAGATTATGGATAACGGCTTTTATTGGCCAACACTCAACAAAGATGCGTACGAGTTCTGCAGAAGTTGCGAGCGTTGCCAACTGACCGGTGGAATATCTGCCCGGGACGAAATGCCGCAGGTACCCATAATAGTTTGCGAGCTATTCGACATATGGGGAATGGATTTCATGGGGCCTTTTCCTTCGTCCTATGGCAATCTGTATATCCTAGTCGCGGTAGATTACGTCTCCAAAGGGGTAGAAGCCAAGGCCACAAGTACGTGTGAAGCAAAGGAGGTGGCCAAGTTCTTAAAGAGTCATATTTTCAGCCGGTTCGGAGTTCCAAGGGCGATCATATCAGATCAAGGTACACACTTCTGTAATCGCACAATTGAAGCCTTAATGAAGAAATACGGTGTGCAACATAGACTTTCCAGCCCGTACCATCCGCAAGCCAATGGTCAAGCGGAGATCTCTAACCGTGAGATAAAGAAGATTTTGGAGAAGACTGTGAACACTTCGAGGAAAGACTGGAGTGTGAGGTTAGAGGATGCTCTCTGGGCGTATCGAACAGCCTACAAAACCCCCATAGGCATGTCCCCTTACCGGATCATTTTTGGGAAGATGTGCCATTTACCGGTTGGGATCGAGCATCGAGCATACTGGGCAGTACAGAAAGTGAATATGGATGCTACAAGCCTGCGAAGAGGAAAGGAAGCTGCAGCTGCAGGAGCTTGAGGAACTTAGATTGGAGTCATTCGACTCAGCCATGTGGTACAAGGAGCGAACCAAACTATGGCATGATCAAAATCTGAGAACTAAGGAGCTCCACGTTGGCCAGAAAGTACTACTCTTCCAGTCAAGATTGAAGCTTATGCCAGGGAAACTCAAGTCCAAATAGACAGGACCTTACATCATAACTGCACTCAGATCCAATGGAGCAGTAGAAATTTCAGGGAGTTTTCCTAACTCGGAACCTTTCATAGTAAATGGACATAGGTTGAAAATATTCAGGGAGAATAGTGAAGTGGGTGTAGTGGATGAAATTCCACTGCAAACACTTACATCGGTTTCATACTGATCAGTAAGATAGGAATTTGGAATTCCACGTGGCTAGTCCATTTTGATATTTTCTGCGTATACTGGCCAAGTAGGATTCCAAATTACCCAAGAAAGGTGTAAATATTGTAAATACGTAATTAGTCTTTGCATGTCAGATAATTTCTAAGAAAATCCAAAAATATTTTCGGGCCTTAAATTTAATTTGGAGTACACATTGACCAAGAGACTACCTATTTGGTGCTATTTCAATTCTAATTTAAGAGCCCTTTGAATTATTTCCCTTATTAGGCAAGTAATGGTAGGTTTCGAGAAAAGACGAAATTTGAATTAAGACTTATGCAGCTTTTGCAGGGTGTCAGCGGCTGGAGTGGCGTGGAGCAGAGAGAGTAGACGCGATAGCCAATCAGGGGCCAGCATTCCCAACCGCCTTCCGTCCAAGCGTCGCGACCGGCAACTCCCTATAGCCGGTTGTAACCACCTGCAGCTGCTATCTCTCGCCTAAATTAAACGACCATCCCAAACTTTATCCCTCACAAACCCTCATTTTCAAATTCCCTTTTTCAAGAGATATTATCCCATACTCTCTCAAGAAAGCGTAAATCACAAACCCTCATTTTCTTCCATTTTCTCCCAGAATATCAAGACCAAATTCCACTCTTTGCAAGCCCTAATTTTCAGCCATGGGGAAGAAAGCATTTGCTACCAAAATCAAACCGCCCTCAAAGAAAACCAGTGAGGAAGGAAACCTTGAAATACCACCACCACTAAACCCACAACGTCCCGCGCCAACACAACAAGCCCCGCCGATGGTCTCTCTGGATGCAATGGCGGAGTTTCTCCGATTGCAGGATCCAAATAGGAATTGGGCAGCGGAGTTAGAGTATTTTAACCAGGGTAGAGGGCAAGGGAGCGGAGCCGGAGCAACTCATGCGGCAACCATGCCAGTAACCACTACGCAACCCTTGACCCCTATTTCATCTACATTGCCGATTCCGTCGATGATTCCCCAAGAAAGCAACCCCCCAACTGAAGCCGAAATGACAGAGATGGAAGGAATTTTTCCGACGACCCAGGAAGCCGAACTTGAGGATCTCGAGGCCATTGCGGCTTATTATGCCTCTGATGAAGAAGAAAGAGCGGAAAGGCTGAGAAGGGAGCAACAAGACCAGGAAGGGGGAGAAGGAATTGAGGAGACGCCAGAAGTGGAAGCGGTTCGCCAAGAAGTAATTAGGGAGGAGATCGACCTGAATAAGTCGGCCCAAAAGCGCGGCCTCATGACGGAAACGGAGTTTGAATCAATAGTGGAAGAGGTGAATCGCATGAAAGATACTGCTCTAATGGCTGAGGGTCTAGACCTCGCATCGAGGGCAGTAGGAGAGGATGAACAAGCTTTTACAGAACCCATACCGAAGGATAAGGCATCCCAGTCAGTAGGGGAAGAGGAGAGGGAAGAACAGAGTGAAGAGAAAGGGCCAGAGCCAGTTGATACCCAAGTGGAAGCAGGGGATGATCGAATGCAAGTAGATGAGGAGAGACCAGCCGTAGACACTCAAATACCGGAAGCTGTGGCGCCTCCCGTCTTAAAACCCCACCCAGTGAAGCGGCAATTGGCTCTGAAGATGCGGGTATCTCAGCGATGCCTGGGCAAAAGAGCAGCCAGCAAGGCCAAGACAAACACGGCTGAGAACCCAGTACAGATCGAGAGCGAGGAAGAACAAGCCACTCCAACGAAGGCAGGGGGTGAACCTGCACAGCTTACTGCTCAGGAGGAAGAAGCACATTATCAGCGAGCCAGAAAGAGGAAAGGGAAGGCTCCAATCCAGAAGAAAGCAGTAACAAAGAGGTCCAGGGCAGCAAACACAGGAATTGTGATTACCGAAGCTTCTCAGAGGATCCCATCGAGCCAGCAAGATCGTAGTTTAGAGTCTCATCGCCCGGAGTGGCAAAACACTTTTACATTGCTTTCGTAGTTTTAAATTTCTCGCTTTCCTTACGTGGAACTTGTTTGCCTTTGGATATTTTCTGCTTTTGAAGTACTTTGTTGAAGATCCGAACGTGTTTATGCTATGAAGTTGATCCGAACGTGTATATATGTGTAGTCTTTGTGTTTGTGCTTTTATTTTGTTTTGTTAGGTCTAGTTTTATGTTGTGTGTGATTGGGCTTAAAACTCAACCGTCTTGAGCTGAAGGTGAGGGGAATTGAGGGAGATAGGACATGCTGGAAAACCTAAACCATCCCCGTTAGTACCTCCTAGTCAGGATAGATGAGGTGAGTATGAGAGAAAAGCCCATACTTAGAGCCAAACACGAAAGCCCTCTAAAAATGTGAGTTATAAGCCTTAAAGTGGAACCACTTTCCACATATATTGGAAAGAAAGAGAGGCTGCCACAATTCGCCTAGGGTGAAGTGATCACGGGTAGCAAATACTGAAGGCAGTAGGAACCCCCCCCCCCCCCCCCCCCCCGTTTAAAAAAAAAAAATAAATAAATAAAAGACCGCTCTTAGAACCTTTTCTTCTTAACCTTTTATATACCCAGATAAACACCCCAGCCGACTGGGACTGTGTAAGGCATGAAACAAATGGAGCTTACTGGCCAGGAAGAAGTGCGGAAAAGCAGAAACCAGCTGGGCGAAAAAGTTAGAAGAAAATCGACCAGGGAGTCATTCCCAGTCCAAAAAAAAAAGAGAAGAAGGAATAAGGGTGGCGAAGCCACGAAGGAACGAAAAAAAAAGAAAAAAAAAAGAGGGAACCAAAAAAATGAAGAAAATGGTCAGAAAGATTTGACCACAAAAAGAGATGAAGAAGGAATAAGGGTGGCGAAGCCACAAGATACTACTGACCAGTGGAGACCAAAGCCAGAAGCGCCAACTAAAGAAAGCAACTGATCAGAAGCCTAACATACACAGCCCCCCCCCCCCCCCGCATAAATAAAAATAGAAATTTTTGAACCTTAGAGCCTTAGGAACATCCACCGAAAACATTACAAGCCAACAACCCCGTTACAAGCCTATAAGTCCTTCAGTAGCCGCTCGTGGAATCTAAGTCCGAAGCAATTGTGGTGAGCATAATGAGAGAATGCAATCCTAACATTCCTGGTGAGGTATGAGTGACTGAGCGAACCTAGTGTTGGGCCGAGAGTGTGGGCGATCTTGACAAACAGATATACTGACTGGAAGAGAAAAGGGGGGTGGCAGAAGTTCAAGGCTGTCTAAGGCCGGATTGCACCTGATCCAGAGGTGAGGGATGGTTGAAAATATAGCCCGATCTATGTGTTTTCAGTCTTTTATGTGTTTATGTTTCTCTGTGTTTGTTTGTGTTTTTCTTTGCGTCATAGTTTAGAGTCTAAGTTAGGTAGAGTCGGTCAGGGGAGTAACCAGGCTAGAATTCGACTTATTCTTTTCTTTGTTTGTTCTTCACGCTTGAGGACAAGCCTGTGGTAAGTGTGAGCAGTTTGATAAGTCGTATTCTAAGCCTTGGTTACGGGTCAGTATGATGTGCTTAATTGATTATATTTGCAAAACAGTTGTTTAAAGTGTGCAGGTTAAGCATTCTAGCCAGTAGGGAAGTTTCGGAATGTTCAGGTGAGGAGGCGCCAGCATGATCTCATACTGATCAGTATTCGTGCTAAAACGGCTTGAGATGGAGAAGACGGATAGCTGGGACGGATTACCCACAATTAAGGGCAAAGAAGTCAAATTGCAACGAGGATTTACCCTAAAATCAAGGGTAGCCTCCCTATAAAAGGAAGCCAAATTGGAAAGAGAACGGGGATTCACACATTCACTCATTCACCACCATCTTTAGGTAGAAAGTTTTCTCGGTAGTTTCAGTCTTTCAGCCGTGTCCCGCTTCTTGCCTCGCCGTAGCCATGATCACTTGACGTTCAGATGTTCCCAGAATTCCAGTCATCGTCCATTCCAGCCAGCAAGATCGTAGTTTAGAGTCTCATCGCCCGGAGTGGCAAAACACTTTTACATTGCTTTCGTAGTTTTAAATTTCTCGCTTTCCTTACGTGGAACTTGTTTGCCTTTGGATATTTTCTGCTTTTGAAGTACTTTGTTGAAGATCCGAACGTGTTTATGCTATGAAGTTGATTTCCGTTTCGTTTATTGTGGTGTTTCTTTATTCCCTTGCCTAGTTAGCTTAGATCTAAAGTTTCTCGGTGTTTAAGGTGCTGAATCTCTCAATTCCGTCTACGTAACAAATTTCTTTAGGATAGATAAACGAGTACTGTTTGATCGGAAAGTAGATCGTTGCATGCAAAGCTTAGTTTTAATTTCTGAATCGTCCTTTCATGTTGACCAGTATGCAGAAGTCCAGTTTCAGTGTTTGATTTCAGATTTAATTTCTTAGTTTTGGATCTGTGTTTGTGAGTTGTTAATCTGAGTTTTCCGTGTTGAATCTGGAATTGTTATCTGAATTTTGTAAGTGTTTGTTGAAGAAGATGATGTCTATTTCAATTGGAGGGGACCACTTACTTTTCGAGATGCTTTTGCTTTTGTCCTTCACTTTTAGTTAAGCCCTGTCAGCCTAGTCATCAAATTTCCACTATACTCTGAATATTCTGTTTAGCCCAAAATAGAAACCCGTACCTTCCAAATATTTTCTGTTACAAAATTGTCTCCCCATTCCACGTACACAGTTACATTTCAAATGTTTTCCTTACCGTCTGACCAGTAGAACACCTCCTTTAAGTTCCAGCCTAGGTAGAAACTCAACCCAAGCGTGGTAGCTAACCAAATCTTCCGATTGTCACCGCGGTAGTTTAAGAACGCACCATCTCTGTGGGATTCGACCCTTACCACCACTATACTGATCAGTAGAAGTGGGTTGAGGAATCTTTGAAACCAAGGTCTAGGTTAGTTAGGATCTCTGTCCTGATCAGTAGGATATATCCTTGCTTGAACGACACCTACGCACCTAGGTCCCTTTCAAATGGCGCCGTTGCCGGGGAATTGTGATTACCGAAGCTTCTCAGAGGATCCCATCGAGCCGGCAAGAACAGAGTGATAGTGAGTATGAGATTAGTGAGGAGTCTGCATCGGATAGTGATGAGTCCGTGGAAGAGGAGGAATATGGGGAACAGTCGCTCCCAGGTGATCACCGAGAGCTTGTCCACCCACCAGTGGAGAGGCTCCGATATAGAAGATGGACCATGGATTTCACAAATGAGATCGCCGAGGAGATGAAACTCTTCGAGAAGCAGAAACTGAAGGATACCTTCGAGAGTCTGGACGATGGCAGCAAGGAAATTAAGTGCGGCAAGGTAATACACTACCCTTCTCTGGATGAACTAGGTGTTCGTGACCAATTCCTTGCTTATATAAATGCTTTGGGTTTTGAGTGGCTACTGCAAAATTGGGATCCACGTATCAGTGTGAGATTAGCGAAGGAGTTCTTCACTACCTTTCGGTTTAAGGTGACAACGGACCTGGATGAAGTGTCCATTAGTTTTAGATTGTTTGCGGCAGAGTTTAGTATGAACTTGATAGAGTGGACATGTCGGATGGGCATGTGTACATTGGAAGAAGCGATCAGTTCTGAGTGGAGAGACAGGGAGAGGGGTATCCCTCGTAGGCACGTGGATTTTGATCAACAGGAGGCCTGGGCTGAACTTACTCACCCCGGCGCTGGAGAATTCGCGTCCACCGTTTCCCGTTCCATCCATCTCAATGATCCAGTTCTGCGACTAATACAGCTCCACCTTGATGCCAACCTGCTGGGCCAATCTAACTCAGCCGTCCGCACTTCAATGACGGAGGTATATCTCCTTTGGTGCGCAAGACAGGGACGCAAGCTGCATCTTGGATTTTGGACGGCATATCAGTGCCACTTGATCGCTACGCACCCTGCCAGAAACCTCACTCTTTGCCACATTTTGGGAGCTTTCGTAGGCAACAACCTCATTATCACTGAGGCTGAAGACTTGTCTCCGCTGCCCATGGTGCGGCCACTGGGATTATTCGACATACCTTACTTCGTTAGGACAAATGCGGTCTACATGAGGGTGGGACGACCGCAATTTTATGCAATGGGTGAGGAAGCCACGGCAGGAGGAAGAGTCGCGTTATTAGAAAGGACGGTTACTGAATTGGCGGAGGAGAACAGACAAATGAGGGCAGAAATGATCCGATTGGCATCAGTAGTGGAACGGGTGTTGAAGGAATCGGCGGAGCAGAGGATACTGACCCAGAGGCAAGCGTCTATGGAAGTGATCGTGACTAAGTTAGGAGAGGAGAACCACAAGATACAGACGGAGATGAATAGGATGTTGTCCGTGGTCGACAATATCCTAGAGGAGGTGAGCCACCAGAGGGCGGCTGAAGCTATGAGAGTAAGGGGCAGTGTAGCCCAGGATACCGGACCAAGCGGCCATGCTGGCCAGGATGTTGAACCACAAGTCCCAGAGACCGTAGTGAAGGAGCAAGAGGAAGAGAAAGCCGAGGTGCCGGCAACTGCCGAGGAGCCGGCAAAGGATGATGAGAACCAAGCTGGAATGGAGACAGACCAACCGGAGGACCAACCGATGGAACGACCTGCACCACCTGCCCCACGAAGGAGCAGGAGACTCCGATAGACCCCCCCCCTACTGACCAAGTTAGTTTTTCTTTTCAAGTTTCAGTTTTTCTTTTAACTTTTCGTGTTGTTGTTATGAGTTGGTTTTTGTTTAGGTAGTATAATTTGTGTTTGCGCGCAAACCCCACTTCATAACACTTAGCCTATTCCATAGTCTAAGTGTGAGAAGTTAAGGGTTTGTTTCTTTGGAGCATGTTTTCTTTGTTTTGTTTGTTTTGTTTTCTATGTCGCATGCATGTTAGCTCACACTTAGCCCATTGCATGGTCTAAGTGTGAGGAGTTTGTATATATGTGTTTGTGGGTATGTTTTGTTGATCTCTGTATAGGTGATAAAACCTCTCTCACTTAGCCTATTCCATAGTCTAAGTGTGAGAAGTTTTTGTTTTAGTTTTGCTGTTTGTTGTCTGTGTGCCATCGTACTGGCCATTACCTTTTCCACTTCACAGCCTTATCTGAGGGCAGACACTTGTGAAGTGGGAGGGGGGACGCAATGGCCAGTAGGATGTATGTATATATGTGTAGTCTTTGTGTTTGTGCTTTTGTTTTGTTTTGTTAGGTCTAGTTTTATGTTGTGTGTGATTGGGCTTAAAACTCAACCGTCTTGAGCTGAAGGTGAGGGGAATTGAGGGAGATAGGACATGCTGGAAAACCTAAACCATCCCCGTTAGTACCTCCTAGTCAGGATAGATGAGGTGAGTATGAGAGAAAAGCCCATACTTAGAGCCAAACACGAAAGCCCTCTAAAAATGTGAGTTATAAGCCTTAAAGTGGAACCACTTTCCACATATATTGGAAAGAAAAGAGAGGCTGCCACAATTCGCCTAGGGTGAAGTGATCACGGGTAGCAAATACTGAAGGCAGTAGGAACCCCCCCCCCCCCCCCCCGTTTAAAAAAAAAAAAAAAAAAAAAAAAAAAGACCGCTCTTAGAAACCTTTTCTTCTTAACCTTTTATATACCCAGATAAACACCCCAGCCGACTGGGACTGTGTAAGGCATGAAACAAATGGAGCTTACTGGCCAGGAAGAAGTGCGGAAAAGCAGAAACCAGCTGGGCGAAAAAGTTAGAAGAAAATCGACCACGGAGTCATTCCCAGTCCAAAAAAAAAAGAGAAGAAGGAATAAGGGTGGCGAAGCCACGAAGGAACGAAAAAAAAAAAAAAAAAAAAAAGAGGGAACTGAGAAAATGAAGAAAATGGTCAGAAAGATTTGACCACAAAAAGAGATGAAGAAGGAATAAGGGTGGCGAAGCCACAAGATACTACTGACCAGTGGAGACCAAAGCCAGAAGCGCCAACTAAAGAAAGCAACTGATCAGAAGCCTAACATACACAGTCCCCCCCCCCCCCCCCCCCGCATAAATAAAAATAGAAATTTTTGAACCTTAGAGCCTTAGGAACATCCACCGAAAACATTACAAGCCAACAACCCCGTTACAAGCCTATAAGTCCTTCAGTAGCCGCTCGTGGAATCTAAGTCCGAAGCAATTGTGGTGAGCATAATGAGAGAATGCAGTCCTAACATTCCTGGTGAGGTATGAGTGACTGAGCGAACCTAGTGTTGGGCCGAGAGTGTGGGCGATCTTGACAAACAGATATACTGACTGGAAGAGAAAAGGGGGGTGGCAGAAGTTCAAGGCTGTCTAAGGCCGGATTGCACCTGATCCAGAGGTGAGGGATGGTTGAAAATATAGCCCGATCTATGTGTTTTCAGTCTTTTATGTGTTTATGTTTCTCTGTGTTTGTTTGTGTTTTTCTTTGCGTCATAGTTTAGAGTCTAAGTTAGGTAGAGTCGGTCAGGGGAGTAACCAGGCTAGAATTCGACTTATTCTTTTCTTTGTTTGTTCTTCACGCTTGAGGACAAGCCTGTGGTAAGTGTGAGCAGTTTGATAAGTCGTATTCTAGGCCTTGGTTACGGGTCAGTATGATGTGCTTAATTGATTATATTTGCAAAACAGTTGTTTAAAGTGTGCAGGTTAAGCATTCTAGCCAGTAGGGAAGTTTCGGAATGTTCAGGTGAAGGAGGCGCCAGCATGATCTCATACTGATCAGTATTCGTGCTAAAACGGCTTGAGATGGAGAAGACGGATAGCTGGGACGGATTACCCACAATTAAGGGCAAAGAAGTCAAATTGCAACGAGGATTTACCCTAAAATCAAGGGTAGCCTCCCTATAAAAGGAAGCCAAATTGGAGAGAGAACGGGGATTCACACATTCACTCATTCACCACCATCTTTAGGTAGAAAGTTTTCTCGGTAGTTTCAGTCTTTCAGCCGTGTCCCGCTTCTTGCCTCGCCGTAGCCATGATCACTTGACGTTCAGATGTTCCCAGAATTCCAGTCATCGTCCATTCCAGCCAGCAAGATCGTAGTTTAGAGTCTCATCGCCCGGAGTGGCAAAACACTTTTACATTGCTTTCGTAGTTTTAAATTTCTCGCTTTCCTTACGTGGAACTTGTTTGCCTTTGGATATTTTCTGCTTTTGAAGTACTTTGTTGAAGATCCGAACGTGTTTATGCTATGAAGTTGATTTCCGTTTCGTTTATTGTGGTGTTTCTTTATTCCCTTGCCTAGTTAGCTTAGATCTAAAGTTTCTCGGTGTTTAAGGTGCTGAATCTCTCAATTCCGTCTACGTAACAAATTTCTTTAGGATAGATAAACGAGTACTGTTTGATCGGAAAGTAGATCGTTGCATGCAAAGCTTAGTTTTAATTTCTGAATCGTCCTTTCATGTTGACCAGTATGCAGAAGTCCAGTTTCAGTGTTTGATTTCAGATTTGATTTCTTAGTTTTGGATCTGTGTTTGTGAGTTGTTAATCTGAGTTTTCCGTGTTGAATCTGGAATTGTTATCTGAATTTTGTAAGTGTTTGTTGAAGAAGATGATGTCTATTTCAATTGGAGGGGACCACTTACTTTTCGAGATGCGTTTGCTTTTGTCCTTCACTTTTAGTTAAGCCCTGTCAGCCTAGTCATCAAATTTCCACTACACTCTGAATATTCTGTTTAGCCCAAAATAGAAACCCGTACCTTCCAAATATTTTCTGTTACAAAATTGTCTCCCCATTCCACGTACACAGTTACATTCCAAATGTTTTCCTTACCGTCTGACCAGTAGAACACCTCCTTTAAGTTCCAGCCTAGGTAGAAACTCAACCCAAGCGTGGTAGCTAACCAAATCTTCCGATTGTCACCGCGGTAGTTTAAGAACGCACCATCTCTGTGGGATTCGACCCTTACCACCACTATACTGATCAGTAGAAGTGGGGTTGAGGAATCTTTGAAACCAAGGTCTAGGTTAGTTAGGATCTCTGTCCTGATCAGTAGGATATATCCTTGCTTGAACGACACCTACGCACCTAGGTCCCTTTCAACGATCATAACAATCATTTTAGAAATCTCAAATTTCCAGACCACGTGATTTTTTAAGGGTTTAAGCACTGTCACTTCGTTCACATCATACACACAGAAATTTATAAAACAAACAAAATCATTGAATTAATTTAATACATTAATGAATTTACTAACCGGGATCGTCTGATTCTTTGGAGGAAGAATCAAATATTGGCATAAGCATGTCCATTTGTGAGACTCTGATTAATCTAGGCAGAAGCATGTCCATTCGATGCTCCATATGGAAAATCAGTTGTCTGAGAAGGATTGCTCGATGCGTCGATTGACGTACTTTGGGAGATCAAGGTATAAAGTTATGAAGATTAAAACACGATATTGGATCTGGTGTTGGAATGGAATTGGAGATTTAATTGAGAATAAGAGATTGCACTTTCATTATATAAAAATATTTACCATATTTACGGGGCTTTAATTATGGAAGAACAAATAACTACCAAAGTAGGAATTGCAAAATAATCCCCCAGCAATGATTTTGAATTATTTAATAGAAATATGTAATATTTGATATTATTTGCTTGAATTAATTATGACCACAAAATTATAAGAATGGATGCATAAGATTTGTTCTCTAGTTCGGCATTTAAAATTGGTTCGACATTGAATACAATCCTTCATTGTATTCAATGTCGAACTAATTCTAAGACAGAACCAGAGAACAAATCTCATCCATCTATTTTGTAATCTTGTGGTTTTAATAAATTAACCAAATATTATTTTTTTAATGTTACAAAATCGGCTGAAGGGCTAATTGGGAAACCAATATCCCTGCAGTTTGTTTTCCCTTAAATCATGCCAAGTAATTATGGAAAATATATTCAGAATCTGCTTATCTATGTAAATCACGATTGTTTTTCAAAATCTGCCTTCGATTTCCATCGTGAATTAACGCGACCGTGCCTCAAATTTTATACTACTATTGTATTGTTTACCGATGGAGGACAATTCACAATGAAAAACTTTTGGAGCCTGGAGGACGATTCTCGCCAAACAACAATTGAGAACGATTCTCGACGAACAGCGAACAACAATTGAGGCCAGTTCTCGACGAATTGCAATGGATAACTATTCTTGACTTACACATTTTGAGATGGAGGAAGACGAGGAGCTGAAGCCAAGACGACGACGTCCATCCATCCATCTGATTCGGATTGGAGAAGCTAATACGAAGACAACGACTTCCATCCATCTAATTCAAATTGGCAAACAGCGAACTGAAGCTGACATCTGATTGAAGAAGTTCGGCGTTGAATTTTACACGTTAGAAGACTCGTTGTTTGACTCAATTGTCACCATGAATCGTGAATCAATTTTGATCTTGAATAAATTTTAGATGTAATTTCCCAGTTTTTTAACTTCTTTAATTTTACGTAGTTAAACTATATTTTCAGCTTGATGCATCATTTTACATACGAGATGAAGTTTTTATGGTATTTTGCTTTAGTGTTATTACTTTTTGATTTTTGATACTCTGGATTGACAATGGATTAGTTCTTTTGTAAAGATTGGTTATTCATTTTTTCTGTTTAATTTAATGTGTTTTGAATTACAATATGTGATGAAGTCTTTTACGTTGTTATATAGAAGCGTAGATTTTATATAATGAAGTTTTGATGCGTTTATTATAAACCTATTTATTTATATAATGAACTATAGTTGTTGTCCTTGTAGTGATTTTCCGAGTAATTTGATTGATATTGATGTGTTTATTGTTGCATTTGTGTTTCATTGATAAAATATGGCCTTTTTATTCTATACAGTTTGTTGTCGTTTATTATTTCTTGAGTTGAAATAAAATCTCAGTCTTATGAACAGAATAATTTTCGTAATGAAATGTTTTTTTGTAGTTTGTATCATTGTGGTGGTATGTAATTGAAGCAAATTTCGACGGAGAATGACGAAATGAAATACTTCCTCCGTCCATGAAAAATATGACACATTGTGAATGTCACGGGTTTTAATGTGGAATGGTAAAGTAAGAGAGAAGGGAAAAAGTAAGAGAGAAGTAGTGTAAGTGGAATTTGAGGTTCATATTATTAGTAAGAGAGGGGGAAAAAAGTAAGAAAGAAATTATTGAAAATTTTCATTTTTTAACGTGCTATATTTTTCGTGGACAACAAAAAATGGCAAATGTGCTCTATTTTTCATGGACGGAAGGAGTATATTTTAACTAAGATGAAGTATGTATACACTAATTTTGAACATAATTAAAAGTGTGGAAATATAATATCATTTTCAAAGTATGGTAGTATCTTGCTCGAAAACATAAACCAAGAAATACATTTCTACTTCTTTAGGTAATATGCTATCATTTTTCAACATCAATATCATTGTATTTGCTTGTCTCTTCGTGGTATGATGTTGCAATCTCGGGTCCGGCCTACAGGATTGCCCACCCTAACCTTTGCACTGACGGGAGGTGCAGTTTAAGTACGAAAACATAAACAATTTCTACACTTCACCATATCATATTCCAACCACAGAACCATATTGACAATCGAAAAGGATAAAATATAAAAAGCTATCTATGGGAGCCCACCACAAATGCGCTAAAAATGAACAATAACTCTGCCTAAACGAAGTTATTATGCCCTAAATGGCCCAGACTTGGAAGAAAGGAATGCATATTATAATGTTTATAATTTCATCCAAAAAATAAACAAATCACTTCATCTATAATGTTATAACTTCATCTAATACTGTAACAATTTCATCTTATAATGTTATAACTTTAATCGAGACTTGAAAACACGTCAGTTAAGATTGAGCAAATTTGCACCCTCTAGAAAAAGAACCAAAAATTTGAAACTGCTCAAATTTTAAAGAAAGCGTATCTTATAATGTAACAATTTTATCTTATACTTTTATTACTTCATCCTATAATACAATTTCATCTTATACTTTTATAAACTTCATCCTATAATGTAATAATTTCATATTCTAATTTGAACCTTCCCAAAAAATGCTCCAAATTTAAAATGAACCAAATTTGAATCAAATCACTTCTCTAGTAATATAATAACTTCATATTATACCGTAGTAACTTCATATTATACCGTAATTACTCATCTCTTGAATAGCTTTCATGAAATCCAAATCAGAACCAAAACAGTTAAAAAAAGAGTAGCCAACAACTGAATCACCTTAGAATGTAATCCAAAAACAACAATAGATTTATCTTACTAGTCGTTTCCCCCAAACACGTGCGGCAATCTTGGGTCTGGCCTACTGGATTTCCCATCCCCAACCTTTGCATGAGCATTAGCTGTTTTACTTGTGTTTAATAATTTCATTACAAAAACTATCTACACTTCACCATGGAACAAATTCAAACTACAGATCATCTTTACACATGAAATGAACAGAAAAAACCAAATTGGAACTCACCACAAAATACACTAAAAAATGAATCACTACAAAAGTATGGACTCACTTTGTCTTATAATCACATTTTTCATCTTATACACCCGAGAAATGGAAACATTATAGCTAAAATAAACCAATTTTGAACAATGCAAAACAACAACTTCATCTTATGATATAATGTTTTCTTATTTTACGAAATCACTTCATCTTATATTGTAATCAGTTCACCGTATACAGTTAAAATGAACCAAATTTGAATCATCAAACAATTCGAAAACTCATATTCTTGTAGATCACTGAGAAATCCCAAATTGAAACCAAAAATGTAAAAAAATGAAAGAAGAAACAGAACTATAACTCTCTCAATTTCAATAATAGAGACCCAAAATTAAAATGACAATTTTGGTTAACTCACCAAAAGTGTTTGGTACAATTTCGGAAACTAGAAATTTCACAAACGAATACCCGGGTAAGTTCTCTCAGAATGCAACCGGCGCATCTGCAATGGAAATTTTAAGCAAATTTAGCCATGGATTTTCGAAAATGAAAGTTAAAAAAATCAGATAAAGCTTGAATCGTTGAATTCTTTGTCTACCATTGTGAATCTCATCAATGAAATTTCCGCCGCCTTGGTGATGAAGTAACGCCGGTGGATGAAGTAACGATGTTGGTGATGGATGAAATTTCCACCCCCTGGTGCAAATTTGGAGAAGAAATGAGGGAGATGAATCTGTGAATGGGTGGGAAGTTGATTAGGATAAAAAAAAAGTAATGCACAATTTTTACCCCAGATTTCAAGGACATACCATGTGGAAAACCGTCTGACCTAATGTGCTATGACTAAATAGCCCCTAGGATGAAGTAAAATGCTCTTACAATGAATAACATACATCATCTTCACAGTATCTCATCTCAGCCTTAAATCTAAATCTAATGGTCAATATTTAGTCTCTAGTTCTACACTAAGAAGGTGTTTGCATATAAGGGGACCCTATATATATATATATATTATATATATATATAATATATATATATAATATATATTATATATATATATATGGAGCATTATTCTCCTATTCATCCTTTAGATCCTTTATTCTTCTTAATATGGGCCGTTAGATCTCATTCATCAACGGTCCAGATGATCTGCATTATTACACTATAATGGTGCATTATAGTCGGGGTGTGCATTATTCAACTGAAAATCTACATTATTAAATGACACGTGGCACCAATCTAACCGTCGGATGACAAAATCGTGGGGCTGAGATTAAAAGGAACAAAGAACAAAATATACAAAAAGGAAATGAATACATCCCTATATATTATATATATATAGGAGCATTATTCTCCTTTTCATCACTAAGATCCTGTTCTCTTCTTAATATTACGCGTTAGATCTTATGCATCAACGGATCAGATTGATTCTACAAATCTAGTTCCGCCGTTGCATTATAGAGGGTGTTTCTATGCATTACAGGGGTAATATAGACATTCGGCGGAAATTGAACCTCCATACTTTGGTAAGTGCGAATTTCTAGGGATTTGAAACAATCCGTCTCTTCATCTTTCTCATTCATTACTCACACACTCCGAACCCCCACTCCCTCCACTCTCTCCACTACCGAAACCCTAGATCTCGCTCCCCGTCGCCGTGTTTGAAGAATTAGCAGCATTCTACCAAGAGTTCAGCGACAACTAGCCACCGACGCTAAATCTGCTCCAAAACACCGACACCTTTCGACTAGGTATGTTTGAAAAGGGATTTCGTATTTTTTCGCGATTTTGCAGAGCGAAAAGTTAAAATTGAAACTTTGAATATGCCTAGGCTCATAAATTTCAGAAATAACTTGTTGTTAGTTTATGGTTTTCTCTGAATCTGTCGTGTAGATATTGGGTTCGGTTAAATAGACATGAATTCTGGTGTCTTATGTTTTTTTGTTTTCTGGCAGATCCAAATGCCTAAGAGAGGTCGACCGCTCTCACAAGCATCAGAGGCTACAGGTAAAATTTGCGTCGAACCTTATGCAATTCAATATCTTATTGTTGATTGTGTGAAATTTATTAGCAACTCTGTTGATCCCGCATTATCCATGTTGTGTGTGTGGTGACTATACACAGGAAAGAGTTCATATGTGCATATTAGTATAGACTATGCATTATGGACATAATGTATGCTTATGTTTACTAATTTTGCATTGCTCAGGGTATTGGGAGTGTTGTATATATGCTCAGTCAGGATGATGATTTTTGTATTATGTTGTGGGGGGCAATGCATTGTGGAACTGTAATCTTGCATTTTTTTTGTTGTATTGGCTGCATTATATGCGTTGTATTATTTATATAGTTTAATACATTTTGTGTAGTATAGACTATGCATTATGTTTACTAAAATATGCATTAGATGGGTATTGGATGTGTTGTAATATATGCTCAGTCGGGATGAGCTTTTTTTTTATTATGTTGTGTGGGCAATGCATTGGGGAATTGTAATAGTGCATTTTTTTGTAGTATTGTCTGCATTATATGAGTGGTATCATGTATATAGTTTAATACATTTTGTGTGTAACACATGTGCATTTTCATGTTAAGAAAATGCATTATCATAATATTTAATGCATTATGAGGTTGTGTTATGCATTAATTCATATGATATATGCATTAATATGTCAACATCTGTAAGCATTATGTAGTCTACTTTATTGAAAATGTTATGATAGATTACTTGGTTTGTTCAATTTCAGAGAAGCGGCTAAGATCAGAAATCGACAATGCAGTTGATGATGTTATTCCATTTGCATTGGCTAAGAGTTTAGGATAGGTTGGCAGAGGGTATCCTAGTACGTCCGCAGGTGAAGGTGAACAGAAACAGATTAAGGGACGAAAGAGTGATCGTCTGTAATATATGCTCAAATCAGGATGATTTTTTGTATTATGTTGTGGGGCAATGCATTGTGGAACTAGAATCCTGCATTTTTTGTAGTATTGTCTGCATTAGATGCTTGTATTATTTATACAGTAATAATACATTTCGTGTGTAACACATGTGCATTTTCATGTTGAGACAATGCATTAGTCAGTTCATATGTGCATATTGTAGTATAGACTTAATGCATTATGGAACATAATTTATGCATTATGTTTACTAAATATGTAAATTTCAAAATATGTGATCCATATATATGGTCAACCGCGCGCTATTTTTACATCGTTGTTTTAATGTGTAAGTACTACATCCTTAGCCCCTAGCCTATTAAACCCTTGGGGTAAACAAGACCCTGTGGCAAACATCGAAACACGGCAACATGAAAACACTAAATTCATGAGGCATACTCGCGGTGCATCATTAATTCCTCCAACGTATTATGCATTATACAGACAATAAATTTCATTGGCACTTTCAGTTGGTGCATTAT
>NW_024598541.1:0-17840 GCF_004379255.2 Salvia splendens | reverse complement strand
AGGAGCTGTTCCCACCTCGTGTGCCACGATCGACCTGAATTTCGGACAATCCGCGAGGACAAGATACTCTTCCCACAAGGTGAACTTCGGCCAGCCCTCCGTGTGGTATTGGCTCTCAGACAGGTTCTTAACATCTGCTGCGCTGCGGCCACTCTCAGCGTGGCGAAGGTTGTTCTCGTATGTGGACGCGAACCGCTTGGTCGCACGAAGAATCCTACCCCATTTTTTCCGGAGCTGTTCTGGGTCGCGCCTCTCGGCGCCGTCGGGTTTGAACTAAAAAAAAGAGTAGCACCGAACAATATATTTGGAATTGCTTCGTTATTACTCTCTTCGGGCGCATTCAAGATGTTCACATTCTTGAATGACACGAGATTTAGGTGGAGTAGTTGTGTATGATAAAGTAGAGTAGAAAATGTGATTGAGTATTTTAATGAGGAGAGGAGGGAAGAGAAAGATTTACTTTCAAATGTTAAAAATGGACATCTTAAGTTAGATAAATTAAAAAAGGAAAAGTGAACATCTTAAATGGGATGGGATGAAGGAAATATACATAAGATTAGCACTTTGAGTTGGGAGCAGGATCCATCTCCAATAGAACTATTGCTATTGTAAGTAATGTGGCTGAAATAAAAAGAATGCTATCATGCCATTGAAAAATAGAGTTGTAATTGAATTGAAGTTGATCATTGACCCTTATTGTGGATGCTATTTAAGCAGTAAAACTTGTGCACTTTGCCAAAGGCTTTGAAGACATAAAATATGAAAGCAATCTCTCCAACACAACATTATTTCTAAAAACATAATATGTAAAATTAGAAAGCAAGCATGCGTATGCAACAAAAACACTAGGCCAAATACCATATGACGGAGATGATTAGAAGTGATAATACATTACAAAGAAATACAGTATAACTATAAGAGTATCTGAGCATCAGATATTGAAGTGGAAAATACCAACTTCCTGAAAGGAAAGGTGGTTAGAGCATGACAGTGAGATTCATTAACAAGTTGAGTCATTAAACAGCATATTTTGTTTTCCAAACAAAAGATACCATTTCTCCCCATTCCACCCTTTGCAATCTTCAGAATCACGGGTTGGCTATCATCTGGGTGGTTTCCCTGAAACAAACGCTCATTTTGGATCAGTCAGTAATTTGAAGTAATGATAGAGACAAGAAATGAAGGTCTGAGAAAGTACCAAGGTTACTGGATAGATACTGCAACAAGCCTATGGCAATATCCAACGTGACGGAGGCCACATCCTTTATCTATTAGAGCATGCACAATGGTGGACGGAAAGCGTCCGTCCGGGCCGCTGGCAAGAACGAGGTTCGTCGCCGCTGCGCTCGTGCCGCTGGCCCGGCGCTGCTCGCTGCATCGAGCAAGTCCGTGCCAGCGAGCAGCGATTGAGCAACGGCATAGCCGTTGCCTTTGAATTTTTTTTTATTAAAATCAGTTTTTAATTTAAAAAACCGATTAAAAATTAAAAATAAATTACTCCCCAAAAAAAATATATCCGTTTTTACAGTTTTTTCCACTTTTTAATTTTTTTTTCCCCCAAAAATACACATTTTCATCTATAAATACCTCACTTTCACATCCAAAAATTCACACCAAACTATACAAATCTCATATTCATTCTCCCATATTCATTCTCATCTTCATTTTCTCATATCCATTCTCATCTTCATTCTCTCATATTCATTCTCATCTTCATTCTCTCATATCCATTCTCTATCTTTCTTCCACTCCTACATCATAACAATGTCCGGCCAAGGCGATGACCCCCCGCCCTCCCACGGTTGGAACCCCGAATGGTTCGGTTCACAACTGTTTCCTAGTTCGGAAACGGAATATTCGGCCCCTCCTCAAACCCAAAGTTCGGGCGTTCCGGGTGGCTACCGGCCATACCCAATCGACGACCAAGGTGCCCCCGAAGGGCGATACGGGTGGACACCGGAGCCTAGACCGACCACCCCCTCCCAAACTCTGACTCCTCCTACTCGATGTGTCCGCACACCGTACACTCCGGCGGAGATGGATAAATTGTTCACAGCGTACTTCTAAATCTCCAAAGATCTGGTGGTTGGCACGAACCAATCCGGCGATCACTTTTGGTGGCGCATCGCTCGCCGGTACAATGAAAATCGGCCGTCGGGAACGGTCGAGCGCAACGAGAGTATGGTGTGCAACGCCATCTTCCGAGCCAACGAAGAAATTGGCAAGTTCAATAGCTATTTCCTCCAGGAAGAGCGGAATGCCGGGAGCGGCCGGAGCGAGGTTGACATCATCACTGCCGCGATGAGCTCCTACCAATCCATGAACTACAAGCCGTTCAAGTACCTCAACGTTTGGCAGGAGACGCGGACGCACCCGAAATATATGGGAGGCGTAACATCCTCCTCTAGCGGCTCCTCCAAACGGTCAAGGTCGGTATCCCTATCCGACGCCGGCTCCGAAGAAGTGGCTAGCCAACTCGCCGGAGTTAACTTGGGTAGCCCCGACGCCGGCCCGAGCGGTTCCCAACGCCGACCGCAAGGAAGGAAGAAGGCGGCGGCCAACCGCAGATGCTCCAGTTCCCGCTCTCGTTCTCGTTCCATATGCGCCACCTCCACCCCTCACCAACTCGTTGTGGCAACTTTTGGCCCAACTCAATATGACCGATAGGTCCACTATGACCCCCTCGCAACTTCGATCGCACGAGGCCATGATATTGGGCCTCCAAAGACAATTGGGGGTAGTGCCGCCGGATGAGTAGTCGTCCACGGGGTATTTTTAGCTTTTAATTATGTAATTTTTAATTTTTAGGAGTTTAATTATGTAATTTTTAATTTTTAGTATTTTAATTATGTAATTTTAATTTTTAGGATTTTAATTATGTCTTTTTTATTTTATTTGTAATTTGTAATATTTATTGTGGTTTTTAATGATTTTAATATTATGGAAATGTTTTTGTTTAATTAAATTTTAAATTGAATTGTGCTCGTCCTTGCGGAAGAGTACAGCTGTGGGTGTTGTGCTCTTGTCAGAGAGCAGGCAGAAAAAGTGGGGTCGGACCCACAACCGTGCTCGCTGGCAAGAGCACGGTTGTGGATACTCTTAAGGGACAGAACATATACATCAGATGAGTGAATTGAGAATGACAATATTGCCAGCAGCACAATTGCAAAGGGAGTCAGTGTATGGATAATGAGCATGATAGGAGTAAAAGGCTCAATACTAACGAAAGAGAACATATACTAGGAATAAAGGATTGAAAGAACATGAACTTGAAATAATTGAATGGAACTAACTAAAGGAATACAAGAAAACTAATCCTCACAAAGGAGGCCACGGTAAAAACCATCCAGAATATTGATCTCTCCAAAGATGCTTTTCAGCGTCTGGGGTCCTCTCTATTTATAAGAAAACTAATGCAACAAAATAGGAATAAAGAAGCTGAAATAACCACCTAACAATCTACTGATTTGTCTCCCCCATATCTCTCCATCGGTTAGCTTGAATAGCTGACCAAGTCAACTATCATTTGAGGGACTATTCTGCTGACTCATACTTGCCAAACCACTTCCCTATATGTGTGCTTGTACAATCTCCACTCCGTATCAGAGCACGCAAAGTTAATCAAATGATAAAGTGTATCATAATAGATACAAGTTAGGGAATGTGAAGGGTTGCATGGCTTTTAGCATTTCCTTGATGATCATTAAAATTGACAAAAATGGAACATTTAGAAAGCACTTGTGTAACTTGTGAGTGCCTAAAATTATATTCAAGTATGGCTGGCATATATACTAAAGCATGAAGCTGTTTTTGTTTTATATTATCGTTATTGTGGTTGTTATTAACTTATTAAAAATAAAAACCCTATAATGATAATTTAAATACAATAGAAATTCTGTGAAGCAGACTCTGTGGAGGGATCAGAGATGCAAGTGCTTTTTGCCCCCAATTCCCAACCACTACAGTGGGCAGTTTTCATTAAGTAGACTGATGTGATTGAAACTAACTATTTCATAAATTATGATTAAGAGACCTCAATTTAAATTAAATTTTTCGAGAATATGTTTGATTCCGCTGTGTAAGGAATAAACAAATGATAGAGATAGTCTGAGACATAGAATAAGAGAACGAAAGTGGTGATCAAAATTCAACAACTAAAATATGTAGGTACGTGAGACAATGATGCTCGCTTGGGTGGATGCCCTTTCCTGTCTTCACCAAGCTGCACATAGTGTCTGTATGGACCACACTTCAACAGAATCTACATAGCAAACAACACAACAAAAATGCAGAAAACACAATGTCAATTAACAGTAAACAATCTGTTGAGAAAACCGGGTAATTTTATCTCAAATAGTGAAATGAACCGATTCAGTAATTTCAGAGTTAACCCAATGGGGTCTACTCGATAAAATTACTTCTCCAAATAATTCTTTGGAAAGACTCGCGAGGACACTGTCCCTCTTAAATACCAGATTCCTAACAGAATTTATCAGTCGGTGTATTTATCACAATATAAAAACACCCAAAAGAACCGTACAAAACACTACTACCAAACCCGCAAATAATATTGAATACAATATCACAACAGAAAATAAACCCAGAAATAAATGCGGAACAAAATAAATAATAAAGAAAGAACACACCCGAAACTTAGATAACGGAGTTCGGCCAAATTGCCTACGTCTCCGAGCACCCTCTGCAGAGCCCGCTTATATTTAGACGGAGAAGAGATTACAAATTTGGGATGTCTTACAAATGAGGGAGGAGTGCTCCTTTTATAGGTAGCAACTCCCCCCAACTATTCATAACCCATCGATGTGGGATAAAAATTTTTGTCAAATTTCAACAAATCTCCACATTGACAAAATTTCAAATCCCACCGAACACAAATCTTCTCCATCCAAACAAATGACTCGCGGTGCTTTCATATTGGCGCAGTCAAGCGCCAGCTCCAAATCGCAGAATATTAACCAAGTCCAAACAATGTTCAAACTTGGCTCTCGTTACCACCTTAGTCAACATATCTGCAGGATTCTCCAAAGTTGGAACCTTTCTGATGACAATTTCCTCTTCTTCGAGAATTTCCCGCACAAAATGATAGCGAACATCAATGTGCTTCGTCCTTGCATGAAAGACCTGATTCTTTGCTAAATGAATAGCACTCTGGCTGTCAGAATATACTTCAAGTTGTTTCTGACCAACACCCAATTCTTTCAGCAACCCATGAAGCCAAATTGCCTCCTTCACAGCTTCAGTAATGGCCATGTACTCTGCCTCTGTCGTAGACAAAGCTACCGTTGACTGCAAGGTAGACTTCCAACTAACTGGCGCACTTGCTAAAGTGAACAAATAGCCAGTAGTAGATCTTCGCTTATCAAAATCACCAGCATAGTCGGAATCACAATATCCAACCGCAAAATGACCAAGTGATTTATCCTGCTCAAACAGCAAACCAATATCTACAGTATCTTTAATATACCGCAGAATCCATTTTACAGCTTGCCAATGACCCTTTCCTGGATCATGCATGTATCTGCTCACAGTACCTGTGAAATGTTTGGTCTTGTACACACCATTGCATACATCAAGCTTCCAACTGCGTTAGCATAGGGAACCTTCGCCATATATTTTCGTTCATCTTCCGTATTTGGAGATAACTGAGAACTAAGTTTCAAATGAGGAGCAAGTGGGGCACTTACAGGTTTGGAATCATCATTTATACCAAAACGCTGTAGTACTTTGGTCAAATACTGCTTCTGTGTCAGCCAAAGCTTGCCTCCTTCTCTATCTCTTGTTATCTCCATGCCGAGAATCTTCTTGGCTTCCCTCAAATCCTTCATCTCGAACTCTTTACTCAACTGAGCCTTTAATCTGTCAATTTCAACTTGGCTCTTTGATGCTATCAGCATATCATCAACGTATAAGAGTAGGTAGATGTAGGAACCATCTTGAAGTCTGCGCAAATACACACAGTGGTCGTATTTGCTTCTTGTGTACATCTGATCCTTCATAAACTTGTCAAACCGTTTGTACCACTGTCTTGAAGACTGCTTCAATCCGTACAACGATTTGTTCAACTTGCAAACCCAATTTTCTTTACCAGCAACCTTGAATCCCTCCGGTTGGGTCATATAGATTTCCTCCTTCAGACCACCATGTAAAAACGCGGTCTTCACATCAAGTTGAGCTAGCTCCAAATTCAACTGCGCTACCAAAGCCAACAAAATTCTAATGGAGGAATGTTTAACAACAGGAGAAAATACCTCATTGTAATCAATTCCCTCCTTCTGGGCGTTGCCTTTAGCTACCAATCTTGCTTTGTAGCGAACATCATCTTTGTCAGGAAATCCCTCTTTCTTTGCAAAAACCCATTTACATCCAATTGCCTTCTTTCCTTTCGGCAATGGCATCAGCTTCCACGTCTTGTTCTTATGAAGAGATTGCATCTCTTCTTCCAAAGCACCTTTCCAACCATCGCTTTCTGAACTTTCAATATCTTTCGAAAAGATACATGGAACATCATCAACAACTGGAAGCGCATATGCTACCATATCCGCAAATCGAGCAGGTTTCTTATTTTCCCGCCTCGTTCGCCTAACTGCAATTGGCTCTGATTGCTGCGAAGGTTCTTGGGGTGGAACCTCTTCATCATCTGACTCTTCTTCTTCCGTAGGAGAGTCATTTGTGGTGTTCGTAGTTGGGATCACAACTGCTTCTTCGAACTCCACCTGCTTCGGTGTATACTCCACCTGCTGCGAAGTATCACTACTATTTGGATTTACCTTATTCAACATGGAAGATTCATGAAAGGTAACATCCCTACTTACAATCGTCTTCTTAGACTCCAAACACCATAACCGATATCCTTTAACACCAGCACTGAAACCCATAAACAAAGTCTTCTTTGCACGTGGATCCAACTTTGATTCAGTCACATGATAATATGCAATAGAACCAAAAATACGCAAAGAATCATAATCAGTTGCAGGTTTACCGGACCATACCTCTAAATGAGTCTTGCCATCAATGGCAGAACATGGCAAACGATTGACAATGTGTTGAGCGTATGTGATGGCCTCAGCCCAAAATTTTCTGTCTAGCCCAGCATTAGACAGCATACAACGAACTTTCTCCACTAGTGTTCGATTCATACGCTTTGACACTCCATTCTGCTGTGGTGTATTTCTCACTGTGAAGTGCCGAACTATGCCACACTCTTGGCATGCATCTTGGAAAGGATCACTCTTGTATTCTCCACCGTTGTCAGATCGGAGAACCTTGATCTTCTTCCCCATCTGATTTTCAACTTGAGCTTTCCATTTCAGAAAAATCCCAAGGACTTCATTTTTGCTCTTCATAGTGTACACCCAAACTCTCCTGGAAAAATCATCAACAAAAGTGACAAAATAGTGTCTACCTCCAAGTGACGGAGTCTTGGCAGGTCCCCACACATCTGAGTGCACGTAATCCAGAATTCCCTTCGTATTATGGATTGCAGTGCCAAATTTCACTCTTCGTTGTTTTCTCAGAATACAATGCTCGCAAAACTCTAATTTGCAAGACTTCGTACCTTTCAATAATCCTTGCTTGGCGAGAATTTGCAATGATCTCTCACCAGCATGTCCCAATCGCAAATGCCAAAGCTTCGTCGCCTCTGCATCATTCTTATTACTCGAAGTTGCAGTTGCTACTGTCCCAACAACTGTACTACCTTGGTAGTAATACAAATTGTTCTTCCTCACACCTTTCAGCATCACCAATGCTCCTGAAGTTGCTTTAAGAATTCCATCTCGCATCATCACAACTAGGCCTTTAGATTCTAAGGCCCCCAATGAGATGAGATTTTTCTTCAACTGGGGCACATACCTCACATCCTTCAAAATTCTAGTGGATCCATCCTGATTCCGTAGCTTGATTGAGCCTATCCCGGCTGTCTTACATGGACTGTCATTCCCCATGCAAACAAGTCCGCCATTGAGTTCTTCGAAATCAAAGAACCACTCCCTGATGGGACACATATGATAGGTGCAACCTGAATCCAATATCCACTCGTCTGGATGCGATGTTGAAGGTGAAACCGTCAAAGAACAATCTGACTCCGCATCATTTTTGCATTCAGCAACATTTGCATCTTGCAAAGCCTTTTCTTTCTTCTTCAACTTTGGGCAGTCTTTCTTCCAATGTCATTTCTCATAACAGAAAGCACACTCATCTTTGGCAGCTCGCTTTTTCGATTTGGACCTTCCTCTTCTCTCCTTTGATCGGCCTTGTTGACGACCTCTTGCCACTAATGCTTCATCTGTAACTGCTTTGCCTTTCATTTTATCTGCCTTTCGCAATTCATGACTATACAAAGCAGAACATACAGTATCTAAAGACACATTCTCTTTACCGTGGAGTAATGTGGTCTCCAGATGTTCAAATTCATCAGGTAGAGACGACAACAACATCAATGCCAGATCCTCATCCTCAAATTTCACATCTAAATTTAGCAGGTCTGCTACTAATTGGTTAAACAAAGTAATGTGTTCATTCATAGTGGTACCTGATCGGTATTCAAATCGGAACAACCTTTTCTTCATAAGGAGCTTATTCTGACCACTCTTCTTCAGAAATTTGTCCTCCAGTGTCTTCCACAATCTATGTGCAGAAGTCTCATTTTTGACAGCATACTTCTGCTCCCTGGATAGACACGACCGAATTGTTCCACAAGCTAACCGATTTATGGTACTCCAATCTTTATCATCTATATCTTCTGGTTTCTTTTCTTCAATGGCAATGTCAAGACCTTGCTGGAAAAGAGAGTCTAGAACCTCCCCCTGCCACATACCAAAATGGCCAGTACCGTCAAATATCTCCACCTTCAATTTCATATTTGACAGTGGAAACCTCGACCACGATGACGAAGAACTAGCCTTGTTTTCTTGATCATTACCCGCCATTACAGACTCAAAATAAAGTATTCAATATTACAAACAAATAGAACCAAGGACGAACCTTGGCTCTGATACCACTTGTTGAGAAAACCGGGTAATTTTCTCTCAAATAGTGAAATGAACCGATTCAGTAATTTCAGAGTTAACCCAATGGGGTCTACTCGATAAAATTACTTCTCCAAATAAATTCTTTGGAAGGACTGGCGAGGACACTGTCCCTCTTAAATACCAGATTCCTAACAGAATTTATCAGTCGGTGTATTTATCACAATATAAAAACACCCAAAAGAACCGTACAAAACACTACTACCAAACCCGCAAATAATATTGAATACAATATCACAACAGAAAATAAACCCAGAAATAAATGCGGAACAAAATAAATAATAAAGAAAGAGCACACCCGAAACTTTGATAACAGAGTTCGGCCAAATTACCTACGTCTCCGAGCACCCTCTGCAGAGCCCGCTTATATTTAGACGGAGAAGAGATTACAAATTTGGGATGTCTTACAAATGAGGGAGGAGTGCTCCTTTTATAGGTAGCAACTCCCCCCAACTATTCATAACCCATCGATGTGGGATAAAAAAATTTGTCAAATTTCAACACAATCAGCACATATAATCATCAGATGAGCCTTATCCTGAGATGCTGGATGTAAGCCCAGCAACTTTGGCTCCTCGACAGTTCTCTTTTGTTGTTCCTGGATGTCATCGTCATTATCTTCACCATTGAGTGTTTGGGCAAATATACCTGCATTGGATTTTCACAACAACACAAGTTAGACTTTATTTATCAAGGCAACAGGGACAAACCTATACAGCACAGTGATTCTCATACTCACTTGATCACAACCAATAAAGTATCCTGCACCAAACCTGCTAACTCCTAGCTAGACAGCTTGGGCAAGTCCTATTTCAGCTGTTTGGGAATATGACCTGCTGATGCTATTACTAACATAACTAGTTGGCCATGCTCCACCTACTAACCCATAAAAGGAAACATTCATGGGAATCCCAGAGTTCAAAAGCTCACATCCAAAGGATGAAAGGGGATGAGACACTAGCGCTACTTCGTAGTGGACAATTTTTTGTTCCTGTCTTTAATTTTAGAGCACATGATATCCCAGCTCTCACACAAGATTGTTTCGATCTTTCAGCCTGTACAGATGGACACTTTTAACGGATTCGAGGATGGTAACTTCTAAATGCCTGTTTCTGCAACTAATACATAAGAAAGCTACCAAATTAGAAATAAAAATACACTAGCAAGCATGCATGTGCCACGACAAACTATTGCAAATTTCTACCATCCCCCATCAAAATTTGAGAGAGCTGCTGTTCTTTAACCGAGTAGGAATTGTTATACTATATTACTAGTAGAATGAATTTCAAATTAGAATCTCAAATTGAAGTATGCACATTCTCCATTGACGTTGATAATGAAAGTTAAACTAGTCTCGATAAAATAAACGTAGTTGGATAATAGTATATGAGAGAGAGAAACTTCCAGCAGACACTAAATTCAAACAAGCATTAGGAGAAAGACTTTGCTACAAAACAGTAGTATTAACAAACAAACACACCACTATCAGGAATAATTCAATTTGACACTGACCTGAGAAAATTGAGCACGATACCATGTCATGCCCATAACCTTCACTACTGATGCATCCATCAACCTATTCATTGCCACGAAGGAACTATCAATGTAGCATCTGCAAAATCAAACATTTAGCAAATATAAATTCAAAAAAAACTTTGAAGAAAGTAAGCAATCGATATAGTACTAGATAAAGGGGCATTCATGCTCGAGCACTGACAGCTAAAAAATAGATTAAAAATGTATACTCCTACTTGGCATCAATTAGCAACGCCAAAAACTACAACAATCTATCTATCTATACTAATACTAATACTAATACTAATATGATGAGAGAGTTGTGGGGATGAATTGATGGTTAAATTCCGCTAATGTACGTCATGGGAGATGATATCCGCCATTTGTACCCGGAAAAAAACATTTCCAGTAATGGGAAAGACGCGTGAGCCTCTCGCGTCTTTGATAAACACGCATGGGAAAAAAAACACGCGTGAGCCCAGTCATAGCCCAGCCATAGCCTAGCCACAAACTCCTCCTACCACATCATCAGCACTAAAAACTCCTCCTGCCACATCATCAAGACAAGAAACTGGACAAGCAATAGCCTAGCCATAGGCTAGCCACAATAAATAAAATTATAAAAATAACAATCACACAAAATACGAAATTCAACTTACAACACAGATACGGGAAAATGTAATAATTTTATTTAAATAAAAAAAGGTATATTAAAAAAATTAAATAAAAAAAATAAAAAATCGACTGGCCGATCGGGAGCCTGCAATGGCGGCTAGCCGATCGGCAAGCGCATCGGCCAGCGTTCGCCGATTTTCTCGCCGATTTGGCGTTGGCCGGCTGCAATGGTTCGGCGAGCGGACCGGCCAGCGCTTGGAATCGGCTAGCCGGTCCGCTCGCCGCCATTGTGGATGCTCTAAGGCCTATGCACCACCGCGTCATCATTTTTATCCTCCTACCCTCCCACCTGCAGTGGGGCGCCCTAAGGGACGCCCTAAGGCGCACATTATATGTTTTACTATTATTTAGTTAATTAATTTAAATGTTTTCAAATATATAATGCAAACTAATTAAAAAACACAACGTGTAGCTAAAAACCGGTGAATACTGCATTGATTAACAAAAGTTACACGATTCAAGTTGGCTAATCTACGCAATTCCCAACTCCCGGCGCAGCTCATCGATCAACCCTTAGAGGTATTCGGCTTTGGCGGGGTTCGTACACTTCTCGAGGGCCTTGTGCGTCTGCAACAACGTCCACGCCACCAAGGCTCTTGTCAACCCCACTTACGCGGCGGCCGTCAGGCTCGGGGTCGGGACCGGGAGCGGCGATAGGGTGGCGGCGGTCGAGGATGATGTCGCCGTCGCCTTCCCCTTGTTCTTCGCAGCCTTGACGCCTATGGGACGCCGGGAGGACATCGGTGTGCCGAAACTCTCTTCCTCCGTGTACGTCCGGTTGAGGTCCACTGGACGAGTTCCGTCGCTGCTCGTGTAACCACCAGCGGCGGTGGTCTTCGTCCTCTTTGTCGCACCGGTGTGCAGAATCCCGCCTTGGAACTTCTGCTTGTCCCTCAAGAGCGCCTAGATGCCCAAATGCTTGAAGTCGCCGTACAGGGACTGGTACGACAACAACGCTCTATCGCGCACGTCACTCAAGCTCTCGCCGCTCCCCTGCTCCCTCGCGCACTTCTCGTACTCCGATGCGAACAGGTTGACTTGCTTCTTCACCTGATCCCAGTGCTTGCGGAGCTGCTCCCGTTGGCGCTTGTACGCGCTCGGCGGGTTCGCCTCATTGTAGCGCTCGACGATGCTCTCCTAGTACGCGAGCTGCTTCTGGTTGTTGGCGAATATCGGGTCCTCCGATATATCCACCCAACACCTCGCCAAGACGGGGGTTTCATCCGGCTGATAGTTCGTACGGCCGGGGGCGTACTCTTCATTCATTGCCGGAGGTGGCAACTTGTTCGCGCGGTGCCAGATCAGCTTCTTTTTGGAGGGGGCGGCGGCGGCCCGGCGGGAGGGGGCGGCGGGTCGGTTTGGAGACGGCTCCATGTCAGACAAACCATACGAATCCGTACTGAATTCGGAATCGTACTGCGTGTTGGCATCGAACGACCGATATTCGTCGGGTTCTGTACCCGACCAACGCGCATCACCACTAAACATCGGACTATTGGGACTTGAATCCATTTCGTAGTAAATGTGAGTTTCGGGAGTGGAATCGTGAAATGAAATGTTACAAATGAAGCCGAGATAGGGGGTATTTATACAAAATATTTGAATTTAGCATTTAAAAAAAATAAAAAACGCGTGTCATCGTCCGCGGAGCCCACAATGGTGCCCGATGGCGCGGACGATAGGCCATCGTCCGTGCTTCTTCCGCGCCCGAAGCTTAGGGCGTGGGCGTAGGGCGTGCCATCAGGCGGGCACCCACAATAGGGCCATCGGGCACGCCCGAGGACGATGGCACGCATCGGGCGTGCCATCGGGTGCCCCATTGTGGGTGCTCTAAGTTGTAGTATCTACTCTCTCCATCTCTCATTAATTAGGACCAATTTCCTTTTTCGTCCTTCTCGATTAATTGATACTCTTATTTTTTACTATTTTTAGTAATGGGCCACACATTTCACTAACTCATCCACTGACGTTTTATTATACATTTAATGGGATGTATTCATATTCATAAAGTAAATATTGTTCAAAACAAAATACTTGTTAGTGCATTGGATCTTGTGATCTAACGTTAGATTAATGTCACGTTTCATCTAATAATGTTGATTATCAGTCTAATATTATAACTTAGCTAATAATGTACTATTTTAGTACAATAATGTTTCATTTTAATCTAATAACGTAGCTTGTCTAATAATGTAACATCTTAGTCTAATAATGTAGCTTATCAAAATCATTCAATCCAAGGGCTGTGATTTGTGTTGGTGTTTTACTAAGGAGGTGTGAGGACCCTAATACACCCCATTAATTAAAATATAAAAGTTAGACCCACATCCCACTAATATTTTCCATTCATTTTTCACTATATTTCTTAAAATCCGTGCCAAATCAAAATGTGTCAATTAAGGGGACTGATGGAGTAGTTAATAATTTTATATGGTAAACGAATTTGTTCAGTTGTGACATGTACACTCCAGATTGCAAGATGTGACATGTGAATACATTCCTGATGAGTGTTGGAGAGTGGAACCATTTTGCATTCCATGTAAGTCTCAATGGATGAGCAATAAATCACTGAAGCTGGTGTACCTGGATCCATCACCCCTCATGAAAGAACACACCCATATGAAGCTCCCAACTCCTCGAATCTACTTTGTCAACTGGGTCAGAAAATGAACCTAAAAGTGGGTTGTGTTGTGTGGATTGCAGTTGAACTTATGTGGGTTGCTTCTTGATATTTACCAGGATTGAAAGTTAAATTTTGAAGGACAAAATGGTAAAAGAAAGATGAATATATACAACTACGAGGAAGAAAATGAGAAAGTATGTTTATACATGACAAATGATTCAAAATATATTTAAAAAATCCTAACTAAACGTTTATTTACATTATAAATTTTATGTTTAATTTTTTATTTTTAATTAATAAATACGTAAATAAAATATTTGAAAATTGGCTCATCCATCTACGTATTTTTGCACGCATCTTCGCAGAGGCAGGGTGTGCACATCCTATTGAGACGAGCGATTCGTGCACTCTGCTTCGCATGCCTTATTAGATTCAACTCCAAAAATCACCGATATTTGGACGTCCTGGAGTTAGCATCCCATCCAAATCAACTACTTCATCCGACTACTTTCCTTTTTGATTTGTTCCAACTAAGATAATTCATGGCTATAAATGGAAATACCTTTATCCCTATTTTATTTTCTCTATCTTACTTTACTCTCTACACTTGACACACAAAATAAAACTGCATAAAATCTCATGCCACCCAAGGAAGGGGTCATCTTCCTTGGGAAGGAAAGAGTACCAGCAGAGCCAAGTATTCTTCAAACCTAATTTTGACCATCATGAAAAGAAAGAAACGGAATTCAAATTGCTTTAGTCACATAATACCATAAGGCAGTCGATAAAAACTTCACAAAATTTCTCGCATATTATCTGTCAGAACTCAAAGCATATACAAAAAAAATCCCATCTCATTAAGTTAATTGCCTCCATAGATACATTAAATCACTGAGTTTCCGGTTTCCATTTATAGCTTGATGCAAGACTCAGTATATTATATTTGTACTATCATCTACCAGAAATTTCGTAAAAACAAAATAATGCAAAAATACATGGAACTAATCAGCCACACAACAGTTACTCCCACAATGATGTAAAACAATGGTGATAGCTACTCGTTTTCTCAATCTTTCTAATGGGCAACATGCCAATGGCTAAGGTAGATGGGAGCCTCTAAGAAATCGCATTTGCCAACGGTATCTTAATTCCATTGCTTTCATCACACAAAATTTCCATCGATGCAGCATATCGGACTCGTTACTAGCAAAGTTCTCATGCCATGGCCTGAATCCTGATAGCATAAATCAATATCACTTTCATGCCAAGTACTAGAAAATCATTTATCACGTAAATATATCATATATGCATGGATTGGCGTTACGATTTCTTAATACATCTTGCATAGTGCATTTAGAAGATGCTCGATTTATTTGAACTTTTTATCAAACTGAAAGCATAATGCAGTACCCAAGTGATACGAAAAAAAAATGTACCATGGCGATGAACCAGTTTATTTGGATCCTTGAGCTCGTTGTGTATCATAAGGCCCCCAAGCACCAGCTCCAGGGCCATAAGGAGGATAGCCTTCTCCACCAGCAGGTGCCTGAAGCAGGATCGGGGATGTATTGCTAGATTCAGATCGAACATGCATAATAAATTGATGATAACAAAGCTAACAGCTCTAAAGTTGTTTTTTCCCTGAAGGTCTCTTTTTTTATGGAGAGAATTTGCCAAAATGCAAGAATTTATGACTTACTGGGTGCATTGAGTTTGTAGGCATCATGCCATATCCAGCAGGATACGGATTTCCAGGATCCCGGATTCGGGATCACATAATTTGCATTATAACCAACACCTGCATCGAGACTCCAAGAATAAGGCTTACACTGCATAATCATTATATGAACTGGATGGAGATATGCAGATAATCATATGATGGGGTTGAAGCTGCGACAAATGACTAGATTCATATCCATTGTCGCAGCAGCTTCAGGCCCATGGTCATATGCCAAACATCAGAAGGTACACACTCTTTTCCATTAAAACATTCTTCAACAAGAGTTTTTTAACTAGGGTATTTTTTTTTATCCCAATGGGGTTTTTCTTTTTATTGTGTAATTTTCATTTTTTATGGTAAAAAATTCCGTAATTTCGATTATTTCTCAAAAAGAAAACGAAGAAAATAGGACAATATAATTAACAGGACCAAACATACAATACCTGAAATTCCAACTGGTGCTGCAGCAGGGGCTCTTTTTTCTGTATTAGCCATTTCAGCTCGAAGCTTTTTCCAACTCACGGGCCTAGTGACTAATTTATCTCCATCACTTCCCATGTCAAAGCTTTCAGCAAAGCTCTTCTTCTCATGCTCAATAGCAGCCGTGGAAAAAACAACAATGTCTCTATCACGCACATGCACAGGATAATAAAAAGCAAATACAATCACGACATTTACAATTCACACGGCGCACCTCACTCGCTCCATCTCATGTCTTAGACCTTCAATTTCTGCCTTAACTGCCGGACCTGATGCAAATCCGAGGTAACTCTACCTAAATCTTGGGTCATAACCTGCACCTGCGCAGCAAGTTCTTGCCTACCAACGGTTAACTCCTAACATCCATGTGCACCTGCACGAGCTCAGACCTCATCGCATTACAGCATTAAGGTCATTCTCCATTTTACCGACTTCTCATACAGTTCCCTCATTGTAAATCCTTCTCAGTGTGCAGAGTTTGCGCATACTTGTCCGCCCTCTGAAGTTCATACTGCGTAACCTCTAATTCCTGCTTAAGCGCGACATGTGTTGCAGCCAATCTCTGGTTATCAATTAGCAGCACTGGATGTCGTCATGTTGAACTGCCAACCGATCCTCTATGATCGCGGGATGAGGAGGGAGCTGTCGAGGTCCGGACAAGCTATAATGGGCTTCTCTGACTTCTTCGTGTAATGCAGGATGCGGAGGTCCCAGAATGCCTCGGGGAAAAATGTGGTTCGAGGATTGGGGCATGATGGGGCAGCCCACCGTGTGGAACCCTTTAGAAGGAATCGGAGGCCCGCGATTTCTAGCCGACATTTTTTGATGCTTGGCTTACTAATTTTCTACAGAAACAGAGCAATGGCTGGAGCTAACGAATAAATAAAATGCAGGCTGCAGGAAAAAGAAAAGTCATTATTCATAGCAAAACATGAAGGATTGAAATTTATTGAAATGCCAGTATCTATCATCTATCATATACTAAAAATTAGTACAAAAATTGGGAAACATGCACATAATAGGTCAAATTAAAGGCAAAACTTGTTAGACATAACATTGTCCCATAGAATGCAGAAAATTGACTTCCTATAGAAATTTTGAACCTCTATAAATACCATATTGCCATTGTTTCGATTTTGAGCATGAACATTCGATTTTGAGATGTTTTTAATTCTAACTGTCAAAACTAAAGCAAATATAAAAAAAAATACATATATTGAACAAGCCTCTACACAAATCAAAACTGAAATCAAGAAACCCTTCAACTTTTAATCCATGAACTAAATGATTGATTTTTCGTCAACATAATTCCACAAGTATCTAATAATAAATGAAGAGAAGAGCTATGGAAAGAGGTAGATTCCAATTATTCATTGACCCACACATTAACATAGGATTTGGAATCCATTCATACCTATAATTCAAGAGAAGACAGTGGGAGTTGTGGCAGTCGAGAAAGATCGCAAATTATCTCGGTTATTTATTCCGTTATTTTCCTTACTGTTAATGGACTAGAAATAATAGTTGGGCTCTACAATTTCTTTCATAATAAGCCCAACGCCTCTTGGATAAACTAATGTATATTTCCTCCGTAAAATAAATTAATTTTATTATTTTGAATTATCCACTAAAATAGATCAATTTTAAATTAAAAAAAGTTTTAAATCATACTAATTCTACATATTATATTATTTTAAATATGAACTCTACAGTCCATTAATACTACTTCAATCAAATATTTCTTCCATCTCTCTTATTTTAGTAATTGCACGTTAAAATCTAT
>NW_024598540.1:0-19312 GCF_004379255.2 Salvia splendens | reverse complement strand
TTTTTTTCTATTCCTACTAAAGTATAAATGAATTTTCATATAGTTTAAAGTGTTCTGATGATAGCAGATTATATGTGGAATTTTCACTTCCTGGGAATTAATTGCATGATCATCATCTATTTTTAGAGTAAGATTTTGGATGTAACAAGTGTATATCCAATTAGTTTCTTATGAGAGGAAAATCAACTGGGATCATTGTTTATAGGTTGATTGATGAGATTATTGAATTATTGCAGTATATCTTGTCAATTAAATTGTTCAAGATGCAAGTGTGGAGAAGAAAAGAAGGTTTAGCCTACAGATTTCTTATATCATTTCTAATACTTGTCAAGGAATTAAACATTCTAGTAGTTGAATCAAACCTATTGGAATCAATGAACTTGTCAATGAACTAAACATCTAGTAGTTGAATCAAATATTGGAATACTTGTTAATAACTATATTAAGAGAAAAGTTTAAAGGATCAAACTATTGGAATGCTTTCATATATTTGAACTTTTAGTAGTTGAATCTGGAATGACGCCTCCAATCTCATTTAGAAGTAGGAACACTGTTTTGAAGCAAGAACAGTATCAAATCTCATTTAGAAATTTCGTCGAACACGTTGAGTACATTCTCATTGGTTGCATTTTGATTGCAATCTGCAATCAATTCTTCGCAATTCTGCAATTACAAGGCTCCTTCCTCATCTTCTATTTTTCAGAAACCAAAAATGGCACAAAATGAAAGAAATATTGAGCTTCTAGCAAGTCTCCTCCTTATCTTGTGTGTATAATTTTTGGGGCATTGTTCTTGCTTGTCTTCAACACGCAGAGAGAAGAAGAAATTTTTTGTTTGATTATATGAGCTAAAAATCATTGAAGAAGATTGATAATTGTAGGTTAGTTGAAGGTAGAGTAGTTTGAATATTACTGATTGTTTGGTTGTAGTGATATAAATCTGAAAAATGCAATTTGAATTTCTTTATAAAGTTTCCTTTTTTATCTCTATGTTTTTTTTCTAACTAGGATATTAAGTGGAATATATTTAAATAATTGATATATGATGTGTTATTTTATAACGAAATAGTTAACGATTCCATTAAATAAGGATTGGAATATATCAAATATAAAAGTACAGGAACTTGGTAAAACGGAAAAATTATACAAGGACCTATTGAAATAAACCATCAAAGTATAAAGACTTATGAATGTGTTTTGCCTACAAAAAGAAATAGTAAACACTTAGTTTAATGTCCAATATGTATCAGGTGTAGTTGAAATATACAATATTTATAATCAAAATTTTAATTATTATTTTACATTAAAAATTGATTTATAATTAATTAATTTAAAATTTGACAATATTTTCGAAACTTTTATTACTCCATCTTTTGGTATATATTCACTACTACCTTTATACTCAGTCCTACATGTATTTCTAAATACGCAGGCAATAAAATGATAGAGTTTAAAATTTGACAATATTTTCAAAACTTTTATTACTCCATCTTTTGGCATATATTCACTAAGACCATGTTTATCAGCAACCCCCCAACCCAACCCAACCATCCACTTTTTCAATATTTAATTCATTTCTATCTCCTCCACATCATCTTCCACATCATTAATATTCATCCAACCCAACCACACATATTTTCATGGTTTATCAATGACCACCCAACCACACTATTATATATTATTTTTACATTATTTTTTAATACTATTATTATTACATGAAATACTTATTATTGTAAATTTTCAAAAAACGTAATAAATGACAAACTAAAAATTATAAAAATAAATAAATAAAAACATAAATTACATTCATTCAAATACGAAATTGAAAATACATAATTAGTGCTCATACATAAGATGAAAACTAGACATTCAATTGTAATTGCCAAATTTTGCCCATATATGCTCTACCAAATCGTTTAGCAGAGCTTTGTGATCTTCTTTGTTTTGAAGTTGGGCTTTATTTTTCATATAAGAAGCTAGACTCGCAATCGTATTCGTAGAATATACGAAATCATTATTCGCATCTCCATCTTCATTTTCACGACTACTTTGTCCAAGTCGATCTTGAATAAATTCTGTTGGATCACAGTAGTTCGAATACGTGCTTCTTTCGTCTTCCACTATCATATTGTGCAAGATTATGCAAGCAATCATTATTTTCCCCATAATATCACGATCCCAAATAAGACATGGACATTTGATAAAAGCAAAACGAGCTTGCAAAACACCAAAAGCTCGCTCAACATCTTTTCGCTCGGACTCTTGATGTTGAGCAAACAACTTGTGCTTCATCGTTTGTGGACCTGGGATAGATTTGACAAATGCCGCCCATTGAGGATATATGCCATCAGTGAGATAATATCCCATATTTTTTTCGTGGCCATTTACTATGTAATTGACCTTCGGTGCTCGACCTTCCAAAATATCATCAAACACAGGAGATTGATCAAGCACGTTAATATCATTTCTCAAACCTGGAGTTCCAAACAAAGCATGCCATATCCACAGATCTTGAGATGCTACTGCTTCCAAGATGATTGTCGGACTCCCGCTTCTTCCGGCATATTCTCCAGCCCATGAAGTGGGACAATTCTTCCATTCCCAATGCATGCAGTTAATACTACCCAACATGCCTGGAAACCCACGTTGTTCTCCAATATGCAGAAGTCTTGCCAAGTCTTCTTCGTTGGGCTTTCGCAAGTACTCCTCACCGAAGTTAGAAATTACACCTTCAACAAACTTGATGAGAGATTTGCGAATGAGTTGTGCACTCATTCTCAAATATTCGTCGTGCAAGTCGGCCGCTGCCCCGTAGGCCAACATTCTCATTGCTGCTGTACATTTCTGAATTGCAGCATACCAAGTCGACCAGTAGCATCACGCTTTTGCACAAAAAAGTTGTTGGTGTCGATGAGCTTATTCATTATTTTTTCGAACAAAGGTTTTCGCTTGCGATACCTTGTTCGGAAAAAATCTGGAGGATAGATTGGATCTTCAGCAAAGTACTGCTAGAAAATGGTATCATGACCCTCTTCGCGTTTCCTTTCAATGTATCTCCTTTTAGCTCTAGCCGTCTGGGTTGCAGGTGGTGAAGGCAAGGTTGTTGGCCAAATAGCTATATCCTCGATTAGTTTATCGAATTGCTGATTTTGTTCAACAATTTTTCTTCCCATTCATTGTCTTCAAGAAGATTGAAAGCTTTAAAATTAAAACTTGATGACATTTTTTAGGGAGAGTTGGATCAATAATTGTGAGAAGATTTGTGTGTAATTTTCTTGAAGCATATAGGTGAATATATATAGAAGCAATTTGTTGAGCATAGGATTCCACTACTACCATTTGTGAGCACATGACATAACTTTGGATTCCACCACCACCACTTGTGATATAAATGATTTGTCATGTAGTCATACTTTGATTTTCGTGATCACATGGGATGTCATTGGATTCCACCACCAACACTTGTGATAGAAATGACTTGTCATGTAGTCATACTTTGATTTTCGTGATCACATGAGTTGTCATTGGATTCCACCACCAAGATTTGTGATAGAAATGACTTGTCATGTAGTCATACTTTGATTTTTCGTGATCACATGGGATGTCATTGGATTCCACCACCAACACTTGTGATAGAAATGACTTGTCATGTAGTCATACTTTGATTTTCGTGATCACATGAGTTGTCATTGGATTCCACCACCAAGATTTGTGATAGAAATGACTTGTCATGTAGTCATACTTTGATTTTCGTGATCACATGGGATGTCATTGGATTCCACCACCAACACTTGTGATAGAAATGACTTGTCATGTAGTCATACTTTGATTTTCGTGATCACATGGGTTGTCATTGGATTCCACCACCAAGATTTGTGATAGAAATGACTTGTCATGTAGTCATACTTTGATTTTCGTGATCACATGGGATGTCATTGGATTCCACCACCAACACTTGTGATAGAAATGACTTGTCATGTAGTCATACTTTGATTTTCATGATCACATGGGTTGTCATTGGATTCTTCAACCACTTGTGAGCACAATTCATCTATTCATGCTTTAATTGAAGGTCTTATCACATAAAATGCAAGTTACATAAGCAACAGAAATTAAATATTACTCCCTCAGTCCCTGAAAATTTGTCACATATTTCATTTTTCGTCCGTCCCTAAAAATTTGTCACCTTTCACTTTTACCATTTTTGGTAGTGGACCCTACATTCCACTAACTCATTCACACTCACATTTTATTATAAAACTAATATATAAAAGTAGGACCCACATGCCACCAACTTTTTCAACCCACTTTCTATTACATTTATTAAAACCCGTGCCGGGTCAAATGGTGACGAATTTTGGGGGACGGAAGGAGTACATAATAAGCAACATAAATTAAAGATTACATAATAAGCAACAAAAATTGAAGATTACATAATAAGCAACAGAAGTTGAAATTACATACTAAGAAACATACATTGAAAACAGATAAACTACGATCACTTCCCAAACAATTCTGCAATGAGATTGCGTTTCAGATCTTCTTCTTTTGGAGTTAAGTCCCTCCTAGCCATCAATGGAGTAAGGATAGCTGCCTTGATGTTCCGTTCCTGAATATCACTAGCTGCTTTGATCTTCCGTTCCTGAATGTCACATTCCCTTTCACGTGTGACTCTCATTTCACGCAGTGATGCAGTGAAATCATTAGGAATTGTATATGATGGTGTTGCAACTTCTTCGCCTTTTCTTTTAGCCCTATCCTTAGCTTGATCTCTTCCAATAGGACGTTGCAATGTTGAAGAACGACTCTCAGGAGTGGAGTCGATTTGAGGTCCTCATTCCTCACTAGTCCTCGACCTTTTTGAGCTCCCACGACTTTCTTCAAGACTATCTTCATCTGGGCGGAAACGCGTTGAACCAGTGCTATTCAATTTCAATTCCCACTTGGGATTGAGTCTCATCACCTCCTCAAACACCTTATGGTGAGTAAATCTGCTCTTACCATACAGTTGTTGAGCGGCTTTCTCAATGTCCTCTTTAGACTAGTCACTCGTAGCTCGATCATGCGCTTTTTTGTTTGCACCAACCCATTTTGAGACATTTGCGTTGAGTAGTTTGTAGCGCTGTTTCAATGACTCCAAACTTCTTTCTTCACCAATTCCTGGATTTTCTTTTCTTGTCTGCTTATATAGAAACAGAACATTTTGCCATAGATGGTTACTAGTTTGGTTGGTGCCAACAACTGCATTCGTGCTCACGAAACACCAAGCAGACATTAATGTCATGTCTTCTTGCTCACTCCAACCATGTGGGGTGTTTACAACACTCTTGGTTTGTGATATGGTTTGGCTTGAATGTTGATTTTGAAATGAACTTTGAAATTGCTCAGAATTCGAAAAATCATCAAAGCTAGGGAAATAATCTTGAGAAGGGTTAACATTTTGGGAAGGGTTGAAGTCTTGGGAAGGGTTGAAGTTTTGAGAATCGGAGAATATATTATTCTCATCATCCTCCATAGCTAGCAACAAGGGAAACTAAAAATGAAATTCTACTAAACAATAAGGATTATAGGAGGAGAAAATATGATATTTTTTTGTGTGCAAAACTATAGCAAATGTGGTCTCTATTTATAGAGGAAGAAAAATTATGAATTTTAGTATAAATTTTATAATTTTTTAATATAATATATTAAAGATATATTAATTATTAAAAATAATAATATCAACTAATGAAATTGTATCATTTGGCACAATCTCATTGGCTGATATTATTAAATGAGAAGAGAGACCGAAGGTCGGTTTGAGGAGAGAAGGAGTGGGTCGAGGAGAGTGAGAGAATATGTATTGCATTTATTTTATTTTTTTAATTAAGTTTCTGACGTGGAGGTCGACTCAAAGCAACGATAAACATGGTCTAATACCTTTATACTCAGTCCCACGTGCATTTCTAAATACGCAGGTTGAATAATAAAATGATAGAGTTAAGTGTAACAGATGGAAATTTTAAAAATCAAAAGACTCAAGGATGTGCATGGCTTCATTTGTTTCGCTGTGCATTTCAAAGAGATTTTTTCTTTTATAATTTATGACTCTGATATCTTGAAATTTGTACGAACTAATACCAGTCTTTTTCATACCTTTGAAATTTGAGATGTCCTGAAGTAAGAGCATCTCCAATAACCGGCGTCACCACCGCGACGCCGATTTTTCGCCCACGCCGGTTTGACGCCGAACCATTGGAACCGGCGTGGGCGAAATCGGCGCCAAAATCGGCGTCGCCATGCCGATTCCCGCGCTGACGCCGGTTCCGACGCCGATCCTCACGGGCGCCATTGTGCGTCCCGGATCGGCACCAAATCGGCGTCAAATTTTTAATTTTTTTTAATTCGAATTTTAAAATTCAAATTTAAAAAAAAATTAAAAATACTATTTATTTATGAAAATTGTTTTTAATATTTAAAAACAATTTTTACAAATAAATTTATACAAGAAATTCGTAATAGCCCATATATATTTAATGGGCTTGCGAATTATGAAACCATTCTAGGTTGTCTCTCTTTCATAGAGACATCCTTGAATGTTTTATGTTCCACATTCGATGTGGGACAAAAACCACTCTAGGTAGTCTCTCTTTTATAGAGACATCCTTGAATGTTTTATGTTTCACATTCGATGTGGGACAAAAATCATTCTATGTTGTCTCTCTTTTATAGAGATATCCTTGAATGTTTTATGTTCCACATTCGATGTGGGACAAAAATCATTCTAGGTTGTCTCTCTTTTATAGAGACATCCTTGAATGTTTTATGTTTCACATTCGATGTGGGACAAAAATCATTCTAGGTTGTCTCTCTTTTATAGAGACATCCTTAAATGTTTTATGTTTCACATTCGATGTGGGACAAAAATCATTCTAGGTTGTCTCTCTTTTATAGAGACATCCTTGAATGTTTTATGTTTCACATTCGATGTGGGACAAAATTCATTCTAGGTTGTCTCTCTTTTATAGAGACATCCTTGAATGTTTTATGTTCCACATTCGATGTGGGACAAAAACCACTCTAGGTAGTCTCTCTTTTATAGAGACATCCTTGAATGTTTTATGTTTCACATTCGATGTGGGACAAAAATCGTTCTAGGTTGTCTCTCTTTTATAGAGATATCCTTGAATGTTTTATGTTCCACATTCGATGTGGGACAAAAATCATTCTAGGTTGTCTCTCTTTTATAGAGACATCCTTGAATGTTTTATGTTTCACATTCGATGTGGGACAAAAATTATTCTAGGTTGTCTCTCTTTTATAGAGACATCCTTGAATGTTTTATGTTTCACATTCGATGTGGGACAAAAATCATTCTAGGTTGTCTCTCTTTTATAGAGACATCCTTGAATGTTTTATGTTTCACATTCGATGTGGGACAAAAATCATTCTAGGTTGTCTCTCTTTTATAGAGATATCTTTGAATGTTTTATGTTCCACATTCGATGTGGGAAAAAAATCATTCTAGGTTGTCTCTCTTTTATAGAGATATCCTTGAATGTTTTATGTTGCACTTTTTAATTTTTGTACTTTTTTTAAATTATTGTACTTTTTTTTAAAATTAATGTACTTTCTAAATTTTAATAGTATTATTCGAATTTCCCGTATTTGTCTCGTAAATTAAATTCCGTATGTTGATACGATTGTAAATTAAATTATATAATTGTTATTAGTGATGTGGATAGGTAGTGTGAAGGCTATGTGAGGGCTATTTGATGTCCAGTTGATGTGGCAAGCTGATGTGGCAGGAGAATTGTAGTGCTGATGATGTGGCAGTGTGAAGGCTATTTGATGGCTATTTGACGGCCGTGCTTATTGGAGATGCTCTAAGTGAAACAGTCGTGTGATGTTCTTACTTTTTTGATTTATTTGTTAAAATATTTAAGTGTGTTGTTTTTGCGTGAAAGGCTTTGTGTAGAATCATACCTCGTTGTGGGTTGTGATATCTCTATTGAATATCATTTTGTCCCATTAAAAATGAAAAATTTTCTGTTTTTAGACTGTCCTATTAAATATAAAATATTTCTTAAAATGGTAATTACACCATCTCTAATTTTTTATGTCTTTCACTTTACTATCTTTTCATTAACTTACAAAATAATACTCTCTTACGTGAGTCTTGATGATTGAATATATCATATTCTAAGTATTTTCGGTCAACTTTCATAAAATTTACAATTACATTCGATGTTTGATCTTGTTTCCCCTATCCACCCCTCCTCTTCTTACACCCTTATGATTGTGCTATCCTTTATCAAATAATTTTTTTTGTGAGTAGTTATATTCCCTTCGTCTTATAAAAGATCATGTCTCACTTTCGTATTATATCTTCTTCCTTCATTTAAATCTTCTAAAATTCTATATTATTCCATAAGCGTGGCATCTTTTGTATAAGAAGGAGGAGTATAATTTAATTGGCAGCTAATATCATATGTTTTTCCAACCTGGATTTTCCATCGATACGTGATTTGGTGAGTTGCGACTCCACGTACTCTTCGTACTTCATTGCATAAAACTTTGGTCCCCCATCTTTCTCTGCCAGCACAATCGAGATTCTATCTGCCTTTTCATTCAACACTGCTATGTGTTTCAAACTCTTACACCCCCGTTGATGAATATCTATACAAACAAAACAAACACATAATTAGAATCATATTAATTGAGTAGTCCTACAACTCTCTCCGTTTTGCGGTAGTTGAGTCATTTCATTTTCTGCACTCGTTTTGGAAAAATGATAATAAATAGTTAAAGTGGAGAAAATGTGAAGTAAGAGAGGGAATAATGTAGATAAGACTCTTATTTACCTTATTTTGTCACATCCTTTACTTTACCTTCATTTTTAACTATTTATTATCATTTTTTCAAAACGAGAGCAGAAAAATGAAATGACTCAACTACCGCGGAACGGAGGTAGTATTTAATTTAAATATACCTCAAGTTGGTCAGCTACATTAACCAAAATAGAATTCTTAGGAGAATCGACATTGAACCACTTCCCGTCGTGCTCAATTTGAAGAGACCTCCATCTGTGTGCGGCGGAAGGCCGATGGCTTGATCCTGCTGAGGGCAACGTGGATAGTAATTTGTCGCAAGTAATTGAAAACTCGACTCCATCTTCAATATTTCATCCACGTAACAACGTTGCTTCAGTTCTAGGGCTTCGATTAGCTTCCTAGCTAATACTCTTATCATTTGGGTATATTTCTGCACCACATCCCTATCAACATATATAACACCATTAATATGATTTCCAAAATTTCACAATATTTAACCAATTTTATTTTTGGACAAATACGCCATTTGTCTCTATTTGGGTGTGTTATACTCCCTCGGTTCACCCCATTTTGACTAGACACGGATTTTACGAAATTGTTTGACTTTGTAAAATGGAAAATTAAGATAGTGGAATGTGGATTACACTTTTATATACTTCCTCCATAAATTGGTAAAGTAGGAGAGATGAAGAGAAAAAGTAGGTAAAATATGAGAAATAGGAGTAAAAGTAAGAGAAAATGAAAAAAGTAGGTAAAGTGGAAGAAAAAGTTTTCATTTTTGAAATAAGACTATTTTTCATGGACATCCAAAATGGCAAAATGAGACTATTTAGTTGAATGATTGGTCCACTTACCTGAAATGAAATAAAGTAAATGAGCTTTTAAATCGCGGACAATCCAAAATAGCAAAATGGAACTATAAATCACGGCCGAAGGGAGTACTATCATACCACTTTTTCCATTTCTAGTCGTCTACCCAAATTAGTTCATGGAGTATTTATTTTTGATAAGTTTTCTATCTCTATATGTCATACTACCTCCGTCCCATAAAAATATGTATTATGGATGTGACATGGGAATTAAGACAAAATTGATAAAGTATAAGAGATGAGGAGAATGGTATGGTAAAGTAAGAGAAATGAGGAGAATTGTAGTTAAAGTAATGTTAGTGGATTGTGGGACCTACCTTATTAAATTAATATAACTTTCCAAAAAAAGAAAAGAACATATTTTTGTGGAACGGACGAAAATGGAAAGTTTACATATTTTTATGGGATGGATGGAGTATTTTTCAGGAATACCCCCCTCCGTGGCCAAAGAATTTGAATTTTGGGTTCGCCATAGGTTTTAATGCAAAAATGGTAAAGTAAGAGAGATAAAGAGAGAAATTAATTAAAGTATTGTTAGTGAGGAATTGGTCAGAAAGAAGAGAGTTTCCAAAATTGGGAAGTGCATATTCTTGTGGGACGGACTAAAAGGAAAGAGTATATATTCTTATGGGACGGATGGAGTAATATATCATCCAGCTTTTCTATCATCTTCCTTTTTACTGTATTAATATTGTATCAAAGCTTGTACTATCATCCATTATGTGTACAGTAATTTGTCGTAATGGTTTAGGGTGAAATATATATACCTCAAGAGTTGAGGTTGGTTAGGACAATGGAAGTTGGGATGGACATAGAGCTTAAGGTGTTCCCTCCATAATGTAAAGCTTTGGTTTGAAGTGTTGGAGACGTTGAAATTTCCACATTCGATAGGATCTGAGGCACTCTTGGTTTCATATTGCTTCTTCTCCGAATCAGGCAATTTGAAAAATTCTATCATTTCCCTAAACATTTCACTCTATCAATCTCTCTGGCACCCCATGATTCACATAGAAACACAGTCGTTTGAAAAATTAGTGGTAATTATTTAGTAAACCAGAAACAACAATATTACTCTTTCCGTCCCACTACAGGTGAGACGTTTCATTTGGCACAAAATTTAAAAAAATGATGTTTAAGTTAATTAAGTGGAGATATAATAAAATCAGAGATAGGAATTGTTTTACATTTTGCCAACAAAATAAAACACTCATTTTGGGTGAGTTTCAAAATGGAATATGAGTCGTTTATGGTGAGACGGAGGAAGTATTATATAGTATCAATCTTACGATGAAGAAACTCCAATCCTGACATGCTGTGGCGATGAAGAAAATGATGAGGATCGCCGCCAACAATGGCTGAGAAATCGATGATGGGGATTGAATCAGTAGTGAAAGCCGTGTGGTCATTGGGGAAGTTGAATTTGGAAGGGATGGCTTTCAAGATGGATGAATCTTATTACAATTTTAGTTTGTGAATTGAGTACGAGTGTGGCGGCTGAGGAGGATTTTGGACAGGGGATTAACGTGTAACCATGTTTTTTGGAGTGATTGATTGCCAATTCATTGTTGATTGACCAAAATTTGAATGCAGATTGGCGTGAAGAGTAGAACAAATTGAAAAAAAATTCGCTTCAAGAATTAATTTAGTCTCTTTTTTTTTGTAACAAGCCCAATATTTGAAATTTGAAGTTAATTTGTCTATGCTCAAAACTTGTACCCAAATTAATTGGGCTTTAATATTTTTTATTCAATTGGCCTACCTTGTAAAAATATTAACTTATTATGCTCCACGGAAATGAGTTGATTAAATAATCTTTAATCATAAAGATTATCGGATTAAAATTTGTAACTTCCATATTACGAACTCGAACTAGTACAAGAATTAAATAGTGTCTTGGTGTTCTTCCAAGCACTTAAAGATCAATTTAATTTTATTCGTTCGAGCATATAAAGATATTAATACTTCAATAGAGATATTACGATCCACGACGAGGTATGATTTAACACAAAGCCTTTCACACGCAAAAACAATGTACTTAAATATTTTAACAAAGAAATCACACTTAAATATTTTAACAAAGAAATCACAAAAGTAAGAACATCACACTACTGTTTCACTTAATTCAAGACATCTTAAAATTTCAAAGGTACAAAAAAGACGATCACTACAGGTGCATAGTTGATGATTCTTGGTTTCATCTCTCTGACCTTTGTATTCAGCGAATACAACATTGTTGAAATATGCATACCACACAATGTTGCTGATATCATGCTTCTTTGTAAAGAAGTTAAATGTCGGTCGGAACTCGGCGGACCGTGGACCCATGCCGGAAATCACCTATCGTAACTTCTATGTAGGCACAAATTTCGAGATGGAACGTTGGCTTCTAATCGATCGCCGAATTGATCGGAGGCCACTGACTTCATCTCAACGGACCACTGGTCGGGTCCATTTCCTCCAAGGTGGAAAAGAGAGCACTACTAGAGTATATCTTGTCTTGCAAAAAGAGGATTCATCGACTTAGTTTCTGGTTTTAGTTCAACTTGATCAGTTTTTTCATGTCTATTCAGCTTGATCAGTTTTTTCATTTCTGTTTAGCTTGATGAACCAAAATAGAAAAACGGGACTCCTATTCGCGGACGAACCAAAATAGAAAAATGGGACTCCTATTCGCGAATGGAGGGAGTACTAGTTATATAAATGTTTAAGACTTTATGGCACTACAAAAATCAGAATTATAAATTATTCCCTCCGTCCCATAATAAATGGCATAGTTGGAGAATGGCAAGTGATTTTAGGTGTTGTTGTTTTGGGTGTTAGGTGGAGAGAGAAATTAGTATATTTATATTAATGTGAGAAAGAACTTTTTCCAAAATAGGAAATGTCATATTTTTTGTGGGACAAACTAAAAAGGAAAGTGTGACATCTATTATAAGACAGAGAGAGTATATAATGTCAGGAACTATGAATTTTATACTACATTTATCCATAAAAAATAGACTAATTTTTCCATTTTGGGTCGTCCACCAAAATTAGATCAATTCTTAATATGAAAAATTTTAAACAAATACAAACCTTACACATCATTTTAAATATGGACCTCACAATCCACTAACACTATTTCCACTACATTTTCTTCCCTCTCTCTAACTTTACCAATCTGTGTCATTTACAATTTTATCTATTTTTTGGCAACACGGAGCTGTGGTGACCTTGAGGTCACAGGTTCAAACCCGCCACCCGCTGGGAGATTTTCGGTCTTATAATCCACAAATCCGATCAAACAGGATTAGAGATTAGTCGAATTCCGAAAAAATATGAGAGTTATGAAATTCATGTTAGGGTTTGTATACTAGAAATCATCATTCGAGTGATTGAATACTGTAAAACTCTAATTATTATTTTCCAATGAATGCAACAGATTATTTTTGTCATAATGTTGTTACGTTTTACATTTAATGGGTGTTTATTGCATATTTAAATGTATAAACAAACGTAACAAAGTCTAAGTCTTTGTTTTAGTACACCGGTTGTGGGCGTCGTCCAATTTAAGGTAACACGGTCAGTTCTAAACAAAGAAAAATAAGAATTTCACAACTTAGATAGGCCTAGACTACCTATCGTGAAAGGTTGCAATGTGATTATTTCTAAGCCTTATTGAAAAAAGATGACGTTGGTGTGGTATAACACTGAATTGGATCTAAACAGCAAGACGAGTCTTTATTTCTAAGCCTTATTTCTTAACCAATGTATGTTAGCATTGAGCATACGATATTGAGTATCTACTACTTTGACTTACCAATAGGTGCGGGTTTTTCGTCACCCAACGATCCTGGTATATTGGGTAGTGGCGATCAATATCAAGCGGTGCTAGGATTGCTATTATGTTGAATCGTGCGCGAGGTGAGTCTCGTTTGATAACATCCACAAGAGGAGATCGAAACAAGGTTTTACTATTCGGAACCTAGCTAGTTGGAGTTTGATTACTCTATGAATAATAAATAAGATTTTCTTACTAAGTACACTCTTGGAGATTAAAATATGTTAATTAATTAAGTCCATAGCAGACATTGATTAACTAATGGATGTTTCTGTCTTAAGCGCGGGAAATAAATTACACACACAAAAAGGAAACCCGAAATACTTGTAATTTCGGATTTGGAAAGACAATGCAATATTACTTCTGTAGTGACTGCTTGTAATATTCCAATATAAACTTGTATTAAATTGTAGGTTCAATTTAATTAGTAAAAAGCTAATTAGGTGAGGCCATATCCAAATTCTTCCTTAGATCCCTGACTGAGCCCAATATGTGACTTAATATAAATAGGAGAATAAAAGAGACAGAAAACACACTTGTGCATACACAAAATTTTCGTCCCCCTCATCCTAGAGAGTGAAACGAAATTTGCTCTCCTTCCGTGAGCAGAATTCTGTCTTCTTTATTTAAGTCCTAGTACACTGGTGAGATTTGCCCACACAAATATCAGTTTACAGTCCGGGACACCAGTCAGAAGATCCGAGGTCGAGTACTCAAGATCTTCACGTGGAGAAGACGCAAGCCATCTTCGATTCTTAAGTGAATCAACGAGGTAAATTGGCTAACTCCGTAGCAAGCATGTTTTAGGGATTATTTGTGCTAAAGCATGTTTAAAATTCAAGTTATGAGCATGATACATGTGATAATTACGCGAATAGAGTTTATCTAAGTAATCTGCTAAATAGATCAGTTTTATGTGATCCGTTAGAAACTCACGCTTCCGCTGCCAACCCCTTCAATTCAACCATACTTTTTTTTCCTATTTTAACTGAAATAAAAATCTAAGAGTGTCCACTATAGTATAGGCGTGCCGGCCGACCCGGCGGGGGCGAAGGCAGGGCAGTCTATAGTGGGCGGGACGTCCGCCCCGAAGCGGACAAAAAAAAGGGGCGGAAGGCCTTCCGCCAATAAATGTGCGAGGACGCGCCGGCCTATAATGGGGGCGGTTTGCGGCGGGGCGTACGATTTTTATTTTTTGTTTTTTTAAATTCAATTTAATTTACCTATAAATACACCACATTTCACTCATTATTTTTACACCATTCCAATTCTTCATTCATACTTTCTCTCACTAAAATTTGTGGATTCCATTGGTATTTAAAATGGACGATTTGTGGAACGAGACGTGGAATTCTTTGATTCAACGTTTCACTGAATATTTGATCCAACGTTTCACTGATATGCGCAGGAGCACAGCACATACCGCACTCCAGGCCGATTTGATTGAAGAAGTTTGGGCACGTAGGGGAGGTGGCGGCGCAGTGTGAACACCATCGTGATGTTCAATAGATTAATATTTCATTGTATAATTTTTACAATACTTAATACGACGAAAATGTAGTGTTTAATTTTAATTTCTTCACTTATAGCCGTTTTTTTCTAATTGCTTATAGTCCGATAATTTTCATTATAATTGAATTAAAATAAACGAAAAAAAAAATTGAGGCTATTGGAAGTGTCCGCCTATAGTGACGGAAACCTTTTTTTTGGGTGCTGAAAAAAAAACTGGGGTTGTGGACAAAAAAAGGGCGGGGCTATTGAAGTGGTCCGTCTTACAGTCGACAATCTAACTACGACTTCGACACTCTAACTACGACCCATAGAAGCCTAGCAGGTGAGATTATTGAGCTATCAGTTGATAGACTTATCAAATTTCTGGTTTGAAATAATGGACATGGGACCACAATTGTTACTACTCCTACAGTCCTACTTTTAAGCAGCCTAGCAGGTGAGATTATTGAGCTATCAGTTGATAGACTATCAAATTTCTGGTTTGAAAGAATGGACATGGGACCTCAATTGTTACCACTCCTACTTTTAATGTAAATCGGAACTTTATTGACAGTTCAAGTTATTACTCCTGTTTGAAAAATTAAAATATAACCAAATAGCTATTTTAAAACTTTGCAATATTCAAATTAGACACTTTAATATACATTCATTTTGGTAGCTATTTTTCTTAATTAGTCTGTTTATGCCAAAGAAAATAGATATATATTGGCCACTTCACTCTGCGGTTTTTATAGAACAAAAAAAAATGAATAATGTCATTGGACTTAACCTCTGTCAGCTAATATCGGGATAATTACGTCATACATATAAAATATTTTATCAATGTTTTAAAATGCTACAAAAATTTTAGATTAATATGAATCATACAATAGTTTCATAAGAGTTTAAAATTATACATTTCTGTGAAATTCTTAAATGTTCAAAGCTCCATTAAGATATGTATCACCACACTCCAATATATTTTAATGTTCAAAGCTCCATTAATACATCTATGTATCACAATACTTGATTAATATGCAATATGCATATTAATATTTAAGTGTGATCACAGCTCCTTCATGAGAAGACTTTGAAACCCAATCTTAAAAACAGCAATAAACAATCAAACTTGTATTTATTTAACCAGCTGCACTTGATTTTTGAAGTCTACAAAATAAACAAAAAGCCAAAATTTTGAGTTGAATATTCTTAAACTTTGGAACTCTTCAATCAAAACTATGAATCAAAATTCCACAATTAATAAACATTCAGAAGTATAAAACACTTGAACCAACCACAAAATTTATCCCCATGCACTAGTTACCAATTATTGAAAGCGGAGAAAATTTTATGCAAAAATCATTGAATGCTAGTTTCAAAACATTTGTTTACCAGTTTTCCAGAGAGAGAAGTTATCTGATTTTTTGGGGCGATCATTAGAGAAAAGCTAGGTAATTGTCTGTTCATCTTCTTGAAGGTAAGTTCTATTTCTTTTACTAATGATATGTTGGATGATTTTGTATGATTCATGCATGCTAACTAAAAGTTTTTGTATCAAATTGAAACATATGTGAAATTTTGTATTATATGTATAGTGTAATTATCCCGCGAATATCAGAATAATAAAACCATTGACCACTCAAAGGATATGATATTAATGAAAAGACATATATCATATATAATCAACTCAAGTACAAAACAGAAGTCGAGTATAATGGTGATATAGATCAACATTAAACTGAAATTATTGGACGAATCATGGAGTATTATAATTTAATTGGCAGGGAAAATGATTTGTTGTTCCAAAATGGATTTCCCACCGATACGTGATTTGGTGAGCTGCGACTCCACATACTCTTCATACTTCATTGCACGATACTTTGCTCGCCCATCTTTCTCCACCAGCGCAGCCCGCCGATCGACACCGCCTCCCCTGAGGGACCATTCGCCACCACGATCGAGATTCTATCTTTCTCCTCATTCACCACTGCTCTGTGTTTCACACTCTTGCACCTTCCATTGGTGAATATCTATACATACAAAAACAATGTGAATTGCCTAATGAAAATTTTCAATGAAGAATTGAGTGATATATTTAATTATACCTCAAGTTGGTCAGCTGCATTGACCAAAATAGAATTCTTAGGAGAATCAGCGTTGAACCACTTTCCGTCGTGCTCAATTTGAAGACCGGCGACGCCGTTATGTATGAGAAAAGTGAACAAACCATGATCCGTATGCGGCGGAATGCCGATGGCTTGATCCGGCTGAGGGCAACGCGGATAGTAATTTGTCGCAAATAATTGAAAACTCGATTCCATCTTCAATATTTCATCCACGTAACGACGTTGATTCAGTTCTAGGGCTTCGCATACAGCTTCGATTAGCTTCCTAGTTAATACTCTTATCATTTGGGTGTATTCCTGCACCACATCCCTACCAAGATATATAACACCATTAATATAAATTCCAAACTTTCATTTTTCTATTTTTCGAGATCCACCAAAATTAGTCACTATTTATTTTCGATAACCTTTTCTCTTTGATAAAGTGAGTCTCATTTTCATTAACTATATTTTTACCACTTTATTGTTTACCTCAAGAGTTGAGGTTGGTGAGGACAATGGAAGTCGGGATGGACGTAGAGCTTCAGGTATTCCCTCCATAATGTAAAGCTTTGGTTTGAAGTGTTGGCGACGTTGAAATTTCCACATTTGATCGGATCTGAAGCACTCTTGGCTTCATACTGCTGCTTCTCCGAATCAGCCAAACTGAAAAATTCTACCATTTCCCTAAACATTTCACTCATCAATCTCTCTGGCACCCCATGATTCACAAGCTGCACGGTACATGCATGCGCTGAAGTTAGAATCTATATAAAGGTGTGATATGTTGTTAACTCATCAACGCAATGTATTGAAATATCAACATAAACTTTGTTGATATTTTAATACACTGTGTTGATATTGATATTTAAAATGTCAACCCAAATTTGTGTTGACATTGTAATGTGATCGTGACGATATTTTTAATACACTGCGTTGATGAGTTAGTAAGTTATCAATTTAAGAAAAGTTAGCATTATAACACACACCAATATGTTACTACGAAGAAATCAACAATAATATTTAAGTAATAGTATCAATCTTACAATGAAGAAACCCCAATCCTGACATGCTGTGGCGAGGTGGTGGACAGCTTTGGAGCGTTGATGAGGATCGCAGCCAACAAGGGCTGAGAAATCGATGGTGGGGAGTGAATCAGAAGTGAATGCGGTGCGGTCATTGGTGAGGTTGAATTTGGAAGGGACGGCTTTCAAAGGAAGAATCTGATAATAATTTCAGAGGGGAATCAAATTCAAAGGCATAAATGAATCAGACTCAGATGCCATTCTCTCTTCGCTTCTATTATGCTCAAGTGTTGGACGTGAAGTAACTATATATAAAGAGCTATAGAGAGCTAAGTAGCTAGTCAACACATGTCAAGATGTAATTGGGTAGTACATAAATCAGACAATGCAGTATATATTTTTCAACTCATATTAATGGAATTAAGTTGTATCTCGGTCTTCGTTTCCAAGCCGTCCATATAGAAAATTAAATATTTTTTCCGTTTCCTATAAATGGAGACTTTTGATATAATATATATTTAATATGAAGTTGATGAAATAAAAAAAAATTGAGAAAAATAATTAAAATACTACTCCGTCCGTTCCTTGCTACAAGAGACATTTTTTCCGGCATGAATTTAAGAAAATTGAGTTTTATTAGTAAATTGGAGAGTGAATAAAGTAAAAGATGAAACATGGTAGAGAGAGCGAATGCCAAAAAGAAAAATGATTCAGTTATCTTCGGACGTCCCAAAATAGAATGTGAATCATTACCAAGGACAGATGGAGTATTAATGGATCCACTTTATTATTAGTGTAATGTATAGTGAAAAGATTTCTAAAAACGGTGAATTTGATTAATTTTGTGAAACGAATTAAATAGCAAAATGAAATTACTACTTTTTGGTACGAAGGAAATATAATATTTTAATAGATTGGTACTAGCACAGAAATTGATTATGCATACTACTCCATTCGCCCCTTACAAATATGAACTTTTGAAGGGCATATGTTTTAATACACAATTAATACATTAAAAGGAGAAAGAGAAAGAAAATGGACATAGTAGTGTTAGTATATAATTGGATTCACATTATTTCTAATACTTAGTTGAACTAATTTAGAAAGTTCATAATTTAAAAGACGGACTAAAACGGAAATAGTTCATATTTTTCAGGGATAGGAAAGTATATATATGATAAAAACTTAAT
>NW_024598539.1:0-50669 GCF_004379255.2 Salvia splendens | reverse complement strand
AACTCGATTTGCAAAATCAAATGACTAATCATACTGAACCAACAATTACGCCCACTGGTTGACAGATAGTACAAGATTGCAAAAATCAAATGGATCTCATGCATTCTATCAAGACCACCCTTCCAATACTCAATCAAAATCTCTAGATCCACTAACTCAAATAATTTTTCATGCAACGAAAGGATAGAAGGTTAATACTCAGATCTAACAACTATAAAGGTAATAAGCAATTGGAATGAAAAATCATGCATAATAAATTGAAAGACTCCATTGAAACCCGCGATCCAAACACGATACCCAAGTTGTTAATCAAACTAAAATCCTTTCAAAATGTTAACACACTAGAAAACATTAAACTAGAAGAATTGCAAGATGAAATGAATGACATTGTTGCAGAATCCGGTGAAGCTTCTGACTGACAGCGAATGGAACGGTGATTACGCTTCTCTAGCAGGTGGTCGAAAGCAGGTAAGTGTGAACGTTGGATCTGAATGAGGAATGAGAATGGAAAGGGTAGGGCTTGCCTCCAAAGGTAAGTGAAAATGGTAACTGAGCACACTTCTCTCTTCTTGTGACCTCATATTTATAGGACTGACTTCCTCTGATCTTTAGGGTTTCTCCCCTCATGAAATGGGATCATTGCCCTTCTTAGGAGTTGGTTATTCTGGGCAATTTTCTTCTATCTCCAACTTGAGCTTGATAGCTTGCATTCTGGGCAGTATAACACTCTTTTTTTCAATTCCTTCATCCGAACTCCTCTGACTCCTTTCACTTGCACCTAATCCTGCACACTTCAGCAACTGTTTTACATATTATCCGTTAAAAACATGGTAAACTGACTAGTAACCAAGGCACTAAATGAGTCTCATCAGATTTCAGTCAAGAAACTCTAAACCAGCTAAAGCCACATTTGGTGGGCTGTTTAAATACAAAAACAAGGCGCGATTAGAGGAGAAGATAGTGTGTTTCGTGACGAAAGATGCACAAGGGTTTTGTCACAAAGAGAAATACACGAGGTTGGCAACCATAGTAGTGGGTGAGGTGTGTGAGGATATGATTATGAAACCAACGGTTGAGAGGCAGGACATGCAGGAACTGGGAAGACCTCCATATCGATAGAATGATGTTCTACGAGGACATTGGGTTTGAGCCCAAATGATGATGGAAATATGATTGAGGTGGTACCTTGCCATACACAAGGAAGGGAGCTGGTTTTGGAGAATTTTTAGTCATTTTTTAATGATTTAAAGTTCGAATTGTCCAGGCCTATTTATCGAAGCTTGGAACTCTGATTAAAATGCAAACTTACATGTCATTGTGTTGTTTGAACCCCACATTAGTGGGGATCAAGTTGACAAAACAATCAAGAGGTATTATGCAACAGGCGCGACGCTCTCGGCCAGGTGTCTCGTCGGGTGGCGTTGGACCTTCCGCCTAGGGTTCTCGGCCTGGTGGCTCGGCGCCTCGGTAAGTTCTCGGTCGAACTGCCTCGCCACGCCAGCCGCCTCGTCGAACTCGTTCATGGGTTCCGTCTGGGGCGTGCGGTCTCGGCCAGCGGCGCGCACGAGCCCTCGCTCGTCTGTGCGTCGACCCGTGATCGTTAGTCCCTGCTCCCACTCAATCGACAACCCTATCTCGATCCCGCGTGGTGCGATCCGTCTTGGCGTAAACACCGACGGATCGCACGTCTCGTACGGTCAAAAAATTCAATTTCTTTGATTCGATAGTTCTTGAGTTCAACATGCATAAAATATAAATAAAAACACCAAGAACATATTTCGTAATCAAATAACGCATGCATACATGAATTTTGCAAAATTTAAATCCAAATAATTAGAGCCAAAGACTGGCTCTGATACCAATTGTTGGGCATGGCAAAGGAAACATGCGTTCTAACGGATCACATAAAATCATAATCTATTTAGCATATTATTTAAACAAAATCTATTCGCGTAATTCTCACATGTATTATGCTCATAACTGAATTTAAACACGTTTTAGCACGAACAATACCTAAGACATGCTTGCTACGGAGTTAGCCAATTTACCTCGTTGATTCACTAAAGAATCGAAGATGGCTGCTTCGTCTCCTCGTGAAGATCTTGAGTACTAGACCACAGATCTTCTGACTGTTTGTCGGACTGTAATCTAATATCAGGGTGGGCTGATCTTATTAGAATACTTGGACTTAAATAAAGAAGACGGAAATCCTCTCTCTTGGAGGAGAGAAAATCGTCCCCTATGTTTAATATGAGGGGGACGAAATTTTGAGTAGAAAAATACACAAGTGTCTTTTCTGTCTCCTTTATTCTCATATTTATATTTAGTCACGTATTGGGCCCAGTTCAAGGATCTATGGATGAATTTGGACATCGCCTCCCCCCAATTAGCTTTTTACTAATTAAACTGAATCCACAATTTAATATAAGCTTATATTGGAATATTACAACACCCCACTATAGAAGTAATATTGCACTACCCGTCCAAATCCAAATTACAAGTATTCTGGGTTTCCATTTATTTGTCGTTAACTTCTCGTGCTTAATCAACGTCGATTAATATCTAGCGGTGCTAGGATTACTATTATATTGAATCGTGCGCGAGGTGAGTCTCGTTTGATAACATCCACAAGAGGAGCTCGAAACAAGGTTTTATTATTCGGAACCTAGCTAGTTGGAGTTTGATTACTCTATGAATAACAAATAAGCGTTTCTTGTTAAGTCATCTCTTGGAGTTTATAATATTTTAATTAATTAAGTCCATAGCAGGCATTGATTAATTAATGGATGTTTCTATCTTAAGCGCGGAAAATAAATTACACACAAATGGAAACCCCGGAATACTTGTAATTTCGGATTTGGAGAGGGAGTGCAATATTACTTCTATAGTGGCTGATTGTAATATTCCAATATAAGCTTATATTAAATTGTGGGTTCAATTTAATTAGTAAAAAGCTAATTGGGGGAGGCCATATCCAAATTCTTCCTTAAATCCTGACTGGGCCTAATATGTGACTTAATATAAATAGGTGAATAACGGAGACAGAAAATACACTAGTTTTATTTCACAATTTTCGTCCCCCTATATTCCAAGGGAGTGGACGATTTTTGCTCTCCTTCCGTGAGCAGGATTTTGTCTTCTTTATTTAAGTCCTATTACTCTGGTGAGATTGCCTACACAAATATCAGTTTACAGTCTGGGACACCAGTGAGAAGATCCAAGGTCGAGTACTCAAGATCTTCACGTGGAGAAGACGCAAGCCATCTTCGATTCTTTAGTGAATCACAAGGTAAATTGGCTAACTCCGTAGCAAGCATGTTTTAGGGATTATTTATGCTAAAGCATGTTTAAATTCAAGTTATGAGCATGATACTTGTGATAATTACGCGAATAGAGTTTGTCTAAATAATCTGCTAAATAGATCAGTTTTTATGTGATCCGTTAGAACGCACGCTTCCGCTACCAACCCCTTCAGCCACACCCTCGTACCCTGCAGGAGAGGTAGTGCCCCCGTCCCTTGCCCCTCCTCCATGCCCCCTTGGCATCTTAGTGGGAGAATCCATGATCGGAGATAGCCACAACACCTCAAAAAGAGAAAGTCTCAATGCCAGTGAAATGAGTATCCAGAGGAGTACTCGGGGGTTGTCGGCCGACAATAAATCCATGTAGGGGCGATAGACATTGTCCCCAGGTGATTAGAGGACCCCCTGCCTACTCCCCCCCTGCAGCGGCAGGTGAGCCCTGTATCATCCCGGGCATTTGGGTCATCCCGACACTCATTCTGGGCATTTGGGGCATCATCCACACCAATGGGGGTACATATTGTAGTACCCGGGCATCATCCCCGCCATTTGGAGTTGGGGCATCATTGGGGCCATTCCGGGCATCATTCCGGACATCTGTGCACTTCCGCCAACGGGAAAAGTCGGCGCTTGTGACTCGCTCGTGACGGGGGGGAATCACTATCGTGATGATCCATTTATTTTCCAAAGAAAAGTATATATATATATATATATATATATATATAGAGAGAGAGAGAGAGAGATAGAGAAACTCGTTAAAACAAGTGGTGTGAATAAAATCAAGTTCAACGAGCCGTATATATAGAGTTTTAAAAAATCGGGACGTCCGCCAGGCGAACGTCCCCGAAATGTCGTGGAACTCTGGTGTCCGCAGCGAACGTCCGTATCCGTGTGCCTGCTGCCTAATGGAGGATGTTCCCTTGTCCCTTATGTGTCTCTATGAAAAAAAAATAAAAAAATATTAAAAATTTAACGACGCATGTCCCTTATGCGTCTCTATGAAAGACGCATCTCCGTCATGCGTTTCATTAAAAGGAGACGCGTGAGGGTCATGCGTCTCTCCCAATGGCGGAATAAAAAAAAGTCCAGTACACTTGAGGAATGTTAAGTATCGTCTAGAATCAAAAAAATAAAAAACCCCTCAGCGCCCCTTTGTCCAACCACCAGCTTCAAACATGCAGTAGCTTTTCCTTGTTTTTTTCTGTTTTCCCTATCCTACTCCAGCATCTTCGGTTCTGACTGTCATGGTAAGTTTGTTTGTGTTTTGGCAAAGCAAAAACGTTTTGATTCAATTCTTGATCTTCTTCTTTATTCAACTACAATTCTCTATTTTTCAGAAATTGCTTGGGTAAGTGATAATTATATTGATTCAATTTTTGTTGCAGTATTTTGTTTGCCATCGACATATAATTCGTGTGGATCTGAAAATTATGCTGTTAGTATTTTTTTTGGGAACATATTTTTATCTTTACTGGACCCTTTCCTTGACTTTCAGATTTTAAATTTTTTTATATTCACATGTTTAAACTTTTGAGCATTCCAACAATGTAGTATAGATCTATTGTTGGGTTGCGATTCAAATTCGATTTTTGTTTTTAGTCTTTTCCATCCATAATCAACTTCTAAATTTCATTATAGTACTTACGTACCCGGATTATAGAGGTTTTATGGTTAAATAATTGGTGAATCTTATATGAAGTAGTTTTTTAATATGGTTTAAGTAACTATTTGAAGTATTGTCCTAAATTTTATTTTAAGTATTGTCCTAAATTTGTTACTGGAATGAAAATTCACACACTTATTGTCACGACCTCCCTTTCTAGAGTTAATAAATGCGGATGGTCGCGACTAATGAGACTTTAAGAAAGATGAATTTTCTAGGGTTCCACTAAAGAATTTGACTAAATAATTAATATTTAAATAATGGAAGGGAAAATCAGTAACATTTGAATCCAAGATTAATAACTTATCATCATTAATAATTCAAGAGTAAAAGGGTTCAAAACATAGTTGTGAAAAAAAATAGTATTATCTTAGCAGAAGCGTTCAAGAGAAAGAGTAACGTCATGTATGAAGACACAACGACACTCGAGATTCAATTAATAACCAGCTAGACTTCAATTTAAGCTCAACACCACCCAACTCGTTGATGCTTAACCTGCACATAGGAAAACACATGCAAAACTGAGTACTATAAAATACTCAGTGGACTTATGCCGAAAACAGTTTATTCAAAAATATTATATTTATCATGTCATTTTCAAGTAACCATCGGGGTTTTATCTTTAGAAAGGTCCGAGGCACCAAAATATTCCATCGTTCAAATCACGGTTGCGCAGCCAATTTCCCATAGACGTCAACCATATCTACTCATACATGACTTGGAATGTGGCCACAAACCAAGTCACTAGACCGGCCAACCTGTATGCTAGCACACGGTCTACCATAGGTGTACACTAATCCAAGTAGGGTTTTCGGCACTACAAGGACCCGAATTCGATTTATATAATAAATGACAAAAGTCATTTCAGATATGCACGTTAAATCAAAACACGGCATGATAAATATAATATTTTTGATAAACTGGTTTCGGCATAAGTCCACTGAGTATTTTATAGTACTCAGCCCTGCATGTGTTTTCCCTATATGCAGGTTGAGCGGCGACGAGATGGGTGATGTTGAGCTTAAATTGAAGTCTAGCTGGTTATTAATTGAATCTCTGAGTGCCATTGTATTTTATTTAAATTGTATAGCCCACAATTTATATTTCACAAGATTGGACTTGTATTAATTATTTAATTTATTGTACCCAACACGGAATTGAGTCCAACAAATATTTCTCACAAAATGAATTATTAAATTACCTTGTGATTTCCCCATTGCGATTTCAACTTGTAAAACAAGTTCTCGTGCCTTGTCAATAATTCCAAATATCCGAATAGTAACTAAAATCACAAGTCATCAATAACTCAAAAAAACCACGCCACGTAAACGAAATTAATTCAGTCAACGCACAGTCAAAATTCAAAATCACAATTAGGTCACCGAAATAACAATTTCACTCGTCATTTAAGCCACATACTTCACGACATTAAAAGCATTAAATGCAAAAGTTTTAGCGTTCGAAATTAGGGTTCAAAAGTTGGCGTTACATGTATACAATATATTTATACACATATTAAGGTATATGCTTCTAAATTTACATGTTGTATTGATATAATTATGTCTTTGCGTTGATAATTTTAATACACAGAATTGAAAGTCTTGTGTTAATAAATTATTTCTTTATATTGATATTTAAATTTACATATTGTATTGATATAATTATTTATTTGTGTTGATACTTTTAATACACAGAATTGAAAGTTATTAGTTATTATTGTAAATTAGTTAGCACACTAACGCAACCTATATATATATATATATATATATATATATATATATATATTGGGATGTATTCACATCCTTCATGTAAATATTATCCAAACATTCAACTGAATCTCAGCCCCATGATTTTGTCATCCGATGGTTAGATTAATGTCACGTATCATTTAATAATGCAGATTTTCAGTTGAATAATGCACACCGACTAATAATGCACCATTATAGTGTAATAATGTAGATTTTCATTCTAACAATGTACACCGACTGATAATGCAGATTTTTCGTCAAATAATGCAGATTATCACAACCATCCAATTTAAGAATCCAAGGGATGTGATCTGTTTGAAGCTTACTCTAAAAAGCTGTGAAGTACGCTAACACACTATATATATATATATACACCCTAACACATTATATATATATAGGGAGATGATCAAACTAAAAATACATTTAAATCCAGAAATGCAGCACAAATCTTGGCCCTAGGATTAGATGATCTAATGGTCAATAATTAACCAAAAACACGGAAGGTCATAATTAAGCAATTTTAGGTCATATTATAATATTTGGGTTTAATGTCATGCTAAGATCATTTTAGGTCATACTTTGTTAGCATGACCTAAAAATTAACTAACTATGACCTAAAAGTGCCCTACGTATGATATTATTCTGCGTTTCTGTATTTAAATCTAGTTTTGCATAGATCAAAACCCTATATATATATATATAGAGTCGTGATCTTATGATAACCCCTAAATATCGTGATAACCCTATAACCAAATCTGGACCACACATATTTACTAATCATGCGGTTGAGATTCAAACTTAGATTTACTTCATAAAAAAGCGCGGGGTAAGACTGTCATTTCTCTCATTTAATTTCTGAATTTTGCCAAATATCACGTAAAATGATAAAATGATAGGTTTATTGCATAGAATGATAGTTTTGAGATAGATTTACTTCATAAAAAAAAGCGCGGGGGTAAAACTGTCATTTCACTCATTTAATTTCTGAATTTCGCCAAATATCACGTAAAATGATAAAAATGATAAAATGATAGGTTTATTGCATAGAATGATAGTTTTGCCGGATAGAATGATACTCTTAGTTGATAAAATGATACTTTTAACTAACTGATAAAATGATAGGTTTATTGCATAGAATGATAGTTTTGCCGGATAGAATGATACTCTGAGTTGATAAAATGATACTTTTGACTGACTGATAAATTGATAAAATGATAAAATGATAGGTTTATTGCATAGAATGATAGTTTTTCCGGATAGAATGATACTCTAAGTTGATAAAATGATACTTTTGAATGACTGATAAAATGATAGGTTTATTGCATAGAATGATAGTTTTGCCGGATAGAATGATACTCTGAGTTGATAAAATGATACTTTTAGCTTATAAATGTTAGGTTTACTGCATAAAATGATAGTTTTGCCGGATAGAATGATACTTCAGTCGATAGAATGATAGTTTTGCCGGGTTAGAATGATACTTTCAGCCGATAGAATGATAGGTATTTTTGGTGTATAAAATGACATTTTTGTTTAATAAAATGATATTTTTACCTGATAAAATGATAATCTAAGCGGATAAAATTATAGAAACCTTATAAAAATGATAGCTTTTTCCGGATAGAATGATACTCTGAGTTGATAAAATGATACTTTTAGGTCATGCTTTGTTAGCATGACCTAAAAATTAACTAACTATGACCTAAAAGTGCCCTACGTATGATATTGTTCTGCGTTTCTGTATTTAAATCTAGTTTTGCATAGATCAAAACCATATATATATATATATATATATATATATATATATATATATATATATATATATATAGAGTCGTGATCCCCCTAAATATCGTAATAACCCTATAACCAAATCTGGACCACACATATTTCTAATCATGCGGTTGAGATTCAAACTTAGATTTACTTCATAAAAAAAGCGCGGGGTAAAACTGTCATTTCTCTCATTTAATTTCTGAATTTTGCCAAATATCACGTAAAATGATAAAATGATAGGTTTATTGCATAGAATGATAGTTTTGAGATTCAAACTTAGATTTACTTCATAAAAAAAAGCGCGGGGGTAAAACTGTCATTTCCCTCATTTAATTTCTGAATTTCGCCAAATATCACGTAAAATGATAAAATGATAAAATGATAGGTTTATTGCATAGAATGATAGTTTTGCCGGATAGAATGATACTCTGAGTTGATAAATGATACTTTTAACTAAATGATAAATAATAGGTTTATTGCATAGAATGATAGTTTTGCCGGATAGAATGATACTCTGAGTTGATAAAATGATACTTTTGACTGACTGATAAAATGATAAAATGATAGGTTTATTGCATAGAATGATAGTTTTTTCCGGATAGAATGATACTCTAAGTTGATAAAATGATACTTTTGAATGACTGATAAAATGATAGGTTTATTGCATAGAATGATAGTTTTGCCGGATAGAATGATACTCTGAGTTGATAAAATGATACTTTTAGCTTATAAATGTTAGGTTTACTGCATAAAATGATAGTTTTGCCGGATAGAATGATACTTTCAGCCGATAGAATGATAGTTTTGCCGGGTAGAATGATACTTTCAGCCGATAGAATGATAGGTATTTTTGTGTATAAAATGACATTTTTGTTTAATAAAATGATATTTTTACCTGATAAAATGATAATCTAAGCGGATAAAATTATAGAAACCTTATAAAATGATAGCTTTTCCGGATAGAATGATACTCTGAGTTGATAAAATGATACTTTTAGCTTATAAATGTTAGGTTTACTGCATAAAATGATAGTTTTGCCGGATAGAATGATATTTTCAGCCGATAGAATGATAGTTTTGCCGGGTAGAATGATACTTTCAGCCGATAGAATGATAGTCATTTTTGGTGTATAAAATGACATTTTTGTTTAATAAATGATACTTTTACCTGATAAAATGATAATCTAAGCGGATAAAATGACAGTAACCTAATAAAAATGATGGTTTAGCTGAAGAAATTGCATATAAGCTGATAAAATGATACTTTAACGTGACAAAATGACATAACTGATAAAATGATAGTTTTTCCGGATAGAATGATACTTTCAGCCGATAGAATGATAGTTTTACCGGGTAGAATGATACTTTCAGCCGATAGAATGATATGTATTTTTGGTGTATAAAATGACATTTTTTGTTTAATAAAATGATACTTTTACCTGATAAAATGATAATCTAAGCGGATAAAATGACAGTAACCTTATAAAAATCATAGTTTAGCTGAAGAAATTGCATATAAGCTGATAAAATGATACTTTAACGTGACAAAATGACATAAAACTGATAAAATGATAGTTTTACCAGATAGAATGATACTCTGAGTTGATAAAATGATACTTTTGACTGACTGATAAAATGATATATGTTAGGTTTATTGCATAGAATGATAGTTTTCCCGGATAGAATGATACTCTGAGTTGATAAAATGATACTTTTGACTGACTGATAAAATGATAAAATGAGCGAAATTCAGAAATTAAATGAGGCGAAATTTGGATACGTAAATTTTATCATGAGCGAAATGACATATTTACCCTCGCGCTTTTTTTATGAAGTAAATCTAAGTTTGAATATCAACCGCGTGATTTTAAAAATGTGTGGTCCAGATTTGGTTATAGGGTTATTACGGAAATTGGAGTTATCATTATAATGCACCCCTATATATATATATATATATATATATATATATATATGTATAGTTGTATTCAAATCATTTTCCCATAATTTCTCCTTTTTCCTTCTACATCTTTCAGCCGATAGAATGATAGTTTTACCGGGTAGAATGATACTTTCAGCCGATAGAATGATAGGTATTTTTGGTGTATAAAATGACATTTTTGTTTAATAAAATGATACTTTACCTGATAAAATGATAATCTAAGCGGATAAAATGACAGTAACCTTATAAAAATCATAGTTTAGCTGAAGAAATTGCATATAAGCTGATAAAATGATACTTTAACGTGACAAAATGACATAAAACTGATAAAATGATAGTTTTACCAGATAGAATGATACTCTGAGTTGATAAAATGATACTTTTGACTGACTGATAAAATGATATATGTTAGGTTTATTGCATAGAATGATAGTTTTCCCGGATAGAATGATACTCTGAGTTGATAAAATGATACTTTTGACTGACTGATAAAATGATAAATGAGCGAAATTCAGAAATTAAATGAGCGAAATTTGGATACGTAAATTTTATCATGAGCGAAATGACATATTTACCCTCGCGCTTTTTTTTATGAAGTAAATCTAAGTTTGAATATCAACCGCGTGATTTTAAAAATGTGTGGTCCAGATTTGGTTATAGGGTTATTACGGAAATTGGAGTTATCATTATAATGCACCCCTATATATATATATATATAGGTCCATAATCAATTGAGATTTTTTTGGCTAATTGAGAAATGAGATGCAACATCAGCCACTCATTTTTATTAAATGAGTGGTCCAGATTTTGCCACACAAAAATAATTTTAAATTAATTTATTATGAATGGGTCAAATGGTAATTTAATCCTCCAGAAGCCACAGCGCAGAATATACGCTAAGCTCTCCACTCTCCGCAAACTCATCCCCAAATCCAAGCACCTGTTCGCCGTCGATACCACCGTCGGCGCGGCCTGGATCTGAGCCTTCTCACTTCTCAGGGAGGGAGATCAAAACAGCCACAGCCGGCGCCGCCGCGTGATGCGCCGGAGAGGAGGAGGATCCGGCGCCGGTCAACGGGGCGGAGAAGACGGAGGTGGAATCGATGAAATTTCGCTCCAATCTTCGACAAATTTCGCTCCAGAAGCTCGCTGTCTCCTCAATCTAAGACAAATTTCACTCCGCGCCGCCCTCCGACGCTGGAACCGACGTCGTCAGCCGCTGCCTCCGCTCCGCCTCTGCGGCGGTGGTCGATCAGTCCACTCGAGAAATTCGATCTCGCCGATGGATTGTTGGAGCTGCAGTCCGCGTTCGAGGATTCATCAAATCCGCAATTCGCTGCTGTCTTTACTAATAAAGCAATTGGTTTGCTCACTAGACTTGGTTTTGAGCGGAATCCGTCGTCCTTTCTGTTTTTCTCGTCGGAGAATCACCCATTCGTAAAGGTGTGGCTGTTATTTTTGAATTTGAAACGATTTGAAGTTTTGAAAGTTGAGCTATGTCTTTTCCCCAATGAATTTCTGGATTAGATTTCACAGATTGTATGTGTTATAAGTGTTATTTTTTAGTTATTGACATTTTAATATGAGTTGTTGACATTTGATATTTTGATATGTGAATTGTAAGTGTTATTTTTTAGTTGTTGACATTTTAATACGAGTTGTTGACATTTGATATTCTCCGTATTCAAATGTGAATTGTAAGTGTTATTTTTTAGTTGTTGACATTTTAATACGAGTTGTTGACATTGATATTCTCGGTATTGATACATGAATTGTAAGTGTTATTTTTTAGTTGTTGACATTTTAATACGAGCTGTTGACATTTGATATTCTGGCTATTGAAATGAAATGACACTTATACCCCCGTGTTGACATAATGTGATAGCTGTTGACATTTAGTTAATCTTGTGGATTAGTGGCTGATATTGCATTCTCATTTCTCAATTTAGCTAAATAATCTCAACTTAACAGGACCCTATATATATATATATATAGTTGTATTCAAATCATTTTCCCATAATTTCTCCTTTTCCTTCTACATCTTATGCGTTGATTTGTGGTAATCCAATGGTCTAAATCATTTGCTGAATATATTAAATTTAATTATTACTTAATTCGAAAGGGCAAAATAGAGAATCACTAATGTAGTTGGTTATGGAAAAGTCCATGATTTCCTCCGTTGAGGTTCTCTACGGTTTTTCAACAAATTTCGTTCTCTTCCTTCTCCATCAATGCACGTTTTATTTAGCTTCTGTAACCCGTTGATAAATTCTAGTTTACAGCTTCCTCGACTTTGAATCAAACGCATACAAAGTTCGATTTTGAAAAATATTTTTGTTGCCGGCTTTGCATAACCGTCGACGTCTTTCGATTAATGATGGAAGAAGGTAATCCAGCGGTGTCTGCTCATGTTTATTGTTCGGATGTTTTCAATTTTTTTTAAATCAGTCGCATATCCCAACCTATAGCAGCAAAATCGTTTTTCATGTTTGCGTGCCTCCTTGCGTTTTTATCGAAACATGATTGACGGTTTATGATAATGTGGTGGCTAGGGTTCATTCATTCCCCTAGGGTTGTTAATTCATGGGACCTAGGGGTTTAGTATTGTATGAGGCATTCCTTTAGTATGTTGATTGTTGCCTTGCTTGGGGATAGGTTGTAGCATGGTTTAAACTAGTATGACAGTATTCACATGCAGTATGTTGATTTTTGCCTTGATTGGGGATAGGTTGTAGCATGGTTTAAACAAGTTTGGCAGTGTTCGAAATTGTTGGCTCTATGGTTCATTCATTTTCATAGGGTTGACCAATTTTGGGGGCTAGGGGTGTGGTATAGTGTGAGATACAAAACCTGTACGTAGGACCGCGAGTTAGAGCCATCCCTATAGCGTGTGGTTTCATATTGGCTTGTTAGTTGGATTAAAGTGTACATGTAATGTATAAGTATAATTGTATAATGCACTATATGTGATCGGTAATGTACAGTATATGTCATATAATGCTTATTAAGATTAACATGTGTATTGTTTTGTGGTTATAAACAGTTGGCGTTGTGCCTGAATGTTCTGCCGAATTAAAGCCCGTTGTTGGTCAGAAGTTCCAATCATTAGATTTTGCATTCGCGGCGGTAGAAGAGGTTGCGCTGGTGAGTTGAAAGTTTCAACTCGGGGACTTTGAAGTGCTGGTGAACGTGAACTCGGCCGTCGATCCACATAATGTACACATAATGTACATATTGTATAGTATAATGCGTAGTTTATTTTCTGTAATGCATTATTTGTGATATGTAATTAACATTTATACTGGCGCGTTTAATTTAAGTTGTGTCGTGTTTCGATGTTTGGCGAACTTATTTTCCCTAAGGGTTTAACAAGCCTAGGGGCTAGTGTGTAGTACGTTCTAAGGAAAAAAAAACGTTGTCCAAATACACGAGCTGTTGTAATTCGTCTGAGGTTGCACATAATGTATATTTTGTATAGTATAATGCGTAGTTTAGTTTCTATAATGCATTATTTGTGATATGTAATGAACATTTATCCTGACCCGTTTAATTTACGTTGTGCCGGGTGTCGTTGTTTGGCGAACGTTTCTTGTTTTCCCTAAGGGTTTAACAAGCCTAGGGGTTAGGGTGTAGTATGTTCTAAGTCTAAAAAACGTTGTCCCAAATACACGAGTTACAGTAATTCGTCTGGGGTTGCACATAATGTATATTGTGTATAATATAATGCGTAGTTTATATTCTATATTGCATTATTTGTAATATATAATGAACATTTATCCTGACCCATTTCATTTAAGTTGTGTCGTGTGTCGTTATTTGGCGAACGTTTCTTATTTTCACTAAGGGTTTGACAAGCCTAGGGGCTAGGGTGTAGTATGTTCTAAGTCTAAAAAACGTTGTCCAAATACACGAGCTGGAGTAATTCGTCTGGGGTTGCACATGCATAACGCGTATGTATATTTCAAAACAGATATACATAATGTACATATTGTGTAGTATAATGCGAAGTTTAGTTTCTGTAATGCATGATTTGTGGTATGTAATGAACATTTATCCTTATCCGTTTAATTTAGGTTGTGCCGTGTTTTGATGCTTTATGCACGTTTCTTGTTTTCCCTAAGTAAAAAGCCTAGGGGCTAGGGTGTAGTATGTTCTAAGTCTAAAAAACGTTGCCCAAATACACGAGCTGCAGTAATTCATCTGGGGTTGCACACTCATAGCGCGTAGGCATTTTTTAAAACAGATACACATAATGTACACATTATGCAATGTAATGCGTAGTTTTAGTTTCTGTAATGTATTATTTGTGATATGTAATGAACGTTTATCCTGCCCCGTTTCATTTAAGTTGTGTCGTGTTTTGATGTTTGTCGCACGTTTTTTGTTTTCCCTAAGGGTTTAACAAGCCCAGGGACTAGGGTCTAGTATGTACAACAACGTGATGCATAAAACAAGATAAATAATGCTATCAAATAACCAAATAATGTACAGAATCACTCAAGTAATGAACATACCAATATTGCATTCATTCTTAGATTCATGTACAACAACAATCTAAAAATGCATAAAACATGATAAATAATGCATAGAAATAGCTACATAATGTACACATATTGCATTCACTCTTAGACTCATGTTCAAGTTCCGCAACGACTTCCTTCTACCGTGGAGTTAAACTCTTTATACAATTCAGAAACTCTCAGAATTTCTGGGCAATTCCTACTGGCAGTATATCATCGACCGCCTCGTCAATGTCCAATCTTAGCTGCTTTCATGCTGTACAACATACATAATAATAACATACAATTAGTTACATAATGTACAAACTGAATAAAATAAAGTGGACAGTTATACTGCATTCACTTATACACTCTTGTACAGAAACATCAAAATAATGCCTAAAAAGTGATACATAATGCATTTTAATACGCAAATAATGTTCGGAATAAATCAACAAATGCACCATGAATATTGCAATCACCCATTGGCTCATGTCCAACAACGGTCACATAAAGGATAAACCATGATTAATAATGCACTAAAATAACTAAATAATGTACAGATCCAGTCAAGTAATGTACATACAAATATTACATTCAGTCTTTGACCATGTACAACAGCAGTCACATGATGCATAAAACAGGATAAAATAATACATTCAAAAAGCTAATAATGAACAAAATTAATGAACATGATAAATAATGCATAGAAATAGCTACATAATATACAGATTCAGGCTAGTTATGAACATAAAAATATTCCATTCACTCTCTAACCGATGTACACCAGCAGGCACTTGATGCATGAAACAGGTATATAATGCATAGAAATAGTTAAATAATGTACAGATACATTGAAACAATTCACATATAAATATTGCATTCGCACTTTGAAGGCTTTACAAAAACAGTCACATTATGTATAAAACATGGTAAATAATGCATTCAAATAAACAAATAATGCACCGAGTATATCAAGTACACATACAAATATTCCCTTCACTCTTTGACCACGCAAATGAAATTGATTCCTCACCCTCTTTCTGCGATTGTTGTGAAACTGACGGACGTCCTCTTTTAGACATTTTGAAATCTGCGCAAGACACCAAACAAACATAACCCTATAAGATTTCATCAACAAATTCGTGCACTACAACTTTATGGTGATAATCGGGTGAATCGTGGTGTGGGTGGTGTGTTACGTGCGAAAATCGGAGAAAATGCTGGATGAAACTCAGAAAGTAAACTACTAAATTAACATTCGACAAACCCTACCTCCTCTTTGACCACAGACGAATCTTGCACAAAATCGGAAGGGTTGTTTCCAAGAAATCGAGTTGGAGGCGAAGCGGTTAGAGAGGGCGGCTAGGGTTTTGAAAGGGGTTCGAAATTGGGGAGACGAAGCGGGTAGAGAGATTGTGAGTTAATACGTTTGGAGATGAATGGTGTGTAGAATAGAGGGAAGGTAGTGGGTATAGAAATTTCGCACATGCCGTTTCGGGAGTTTTTGAGTATAGAAATTTACTAATTCAACCCCATGATGCACGAAATGCCCCAAATAATGAACTATGGGATCAAATCTATGCTTGTCATCCGGATCGTCCATCCGCCTGATCCAACGCTCCAAATTGAGAAGGAACTTAAATCTAAGGGGAGAAAAGGAGATTAACACTACCCTATATATATATATATATATATACATATATATATAATAAACACTAGAAACTACACAAAATACAAATATAACAAATACACTATACTCAATATACATACATGGCACATACTGTACAAACATTAAACACAATATAAATAAAACACACAAACACGATATAAATAAAACACGATATAAATAAAATACACACACACTAAACACGCTACAAATAACATACTTTACACACGATGTATAGACACATACAATACACACACAAAATACACAATAACTACACCACCACTATACACACACTACACTCAATATACATAGTATAAGTAAAATACACTACACATTAAATGGACTACACATACTACACATATAGTATACAAAATACACACTAGTACACAATTTCACAAAGTAAACATACTAAACACACTACAAAATAACACACATTACTCACAACATATACAAAATACACACACTGCCCACACAAATACATACATATAAAACAACCACTACACATTTTGTACACAAAATACTAAATACAAATATTACAAACATACTATACATACACGACACATGCTACATACATTACACACTATAAATAAATTATTCAAAACACATGCACAACATACACACATGCAAACATAGCACACGCACTACGCACACATATAAAATAAACTATTTATACACTACATAAAAAAAGCACAAATAAAATACACAATTTATACATACGTGGTACATACTATAAACATTAAACACAGTATAAATAAAATACACACACACAATAATAATAATAATAATAAAATACACACACACTATATACAAATAAACAAACTACACACTAAAAAATGACACACTGCACACTATATACACACTATATACACATTATACATCATAGCACACCGTACACATTGCACACAAAGTTTACACATGAATATTATACACAAAATACATACAAACAATACAAATCTTATAAAACCACTACACTCAATATACATATGCGCCAAATACTACAAACATTAAACACACTATAAATAAAATACACAAACATTCGTAGAATACATGTACTGCAAACATACTTAAATATATTACACACACTACCATTACGAACCCAAAATACATTATTTATATACCATACAACAAATATATAGAAAAAATATGCAACTTATACATACGTGCCACACAAACTATAAACATTAAATACAGTAAATATACAAACACAATATAAATAAAATAGGCAACACAATAAATGGGCAGCACACACTACACGCTTTATATACAAAATACACCCTAGTACACAATATAGACAAAATGTAGAATACACACTATAGAAGACACATGCACTACCCACGCTACACAAATACACACACTTTAAACAAATACATATAAAACAACTAACAGACTACACAAAATACTAAATACAAATATTCTTTATATACTACAAATATTAAACACAGTATAAATAAAATACAGAAACACAATAAATAAATCAAACACGCACACATAGCACACGCACTACACACACACATAAAATAAACTATTTATACACTACACATCAAATGCACAAATAAATACACAATTTACACTTGTGGTCCATACTATAAACATTAAACACGGTATGAATAAAATACACAAACACAATATAAATAAAACACACACATACTATACACAAATAAACATACTACACACTATAAAAAATGACACACACTGCACACTATATACACTATACATCATAGCACACACTATACGTTGCATGCAAAGTTTATACATATGCACACTATACACAAAATATATACATAAAACCACTACACTTGATATACATACGCGCCTAATACTAGAAATATTAAACACACTATAAATAAAATACACAAACATACGTAGAATACTTGTACTGCAAACATACATAAATACATAAATACATTGCACACACTACAATTCCGAACACAAAATACATTATTTATTTACCATACAACAAATGTATATATAAAATATGCAACTTATATATACGAGCCACACATACTATAAACATTAAACACCGTATAAATAAATATACAAACACAGTATAAATAAAATAGGCTACACAATAAATGGGCAGGACACAGTACACGCATTATATACAAAATACACAATACACATACTAGTCTCAAGACACATACACTACCAAAACTACACAAATACACACACTTTAAACAAATACATATAAAACAACTAACACATTGTACAAACACAATATAAATAAAATAAACTATACACACTACACGCATTATATACAAAATACACACTAACACACAATATAGACAAAATACACAATACACAGTACACATATTATACACGACACATACACTACCCACACTAAACAATTACACATACTTTAAACAAATACGCATAAAACAACTAACACTCTACCCAAAAACTAAATACAAATATTCTAAACAAACTATACATACGCGGCACATACTACAAACATTTAACACACTATAAACAAAACATACAAAACACATGCATAACATACATACATAATACATACACACATAGCACACACACTACAAATATATACATACAACACAATATTTATACACTACCCAGCAAATGCACATATAAAATACACAATTTATACATGTGTTATATACTACAAACATTAAACACAATATAAATAAAATACACAAACACAACAAATAAAACAAACACACACACAGCACACGCACTATTTATACGCCACACAACAAATGCACAAATTAAATACACAATTTATACATGTGTGTTACATACTACAAACATTAATCTCGGTATAAATAAAATACACGCACACAATAAATAAAACACACACACAATATACACAAATAAACATACTACATAATGTAAAAAAAATAACACACTATATACATACTATACATCATAGCACAAAGTATAAACACCATTATACACATACATACTAAACAATCACAATTTATTGTGTGCGTGTATTTTATTTATACCGAGATTTATACATACATACCATACTATAAACATTAAACACATTATAGATAAAATACACACTCAATATAGATAAATAAAATACACTACAAACTAAATGGACTGCACATACCACACGTATTATACACAAAATACACATTAATACACAATTCACAAAATAAACATACCAAACACACTACAAAAATAACACACTTTACACACATGATATAGACAATACACTTTTTATACACAATACTATGCACAATTTATATATACGTCGCACATACTACAAACATTAACCCAATATAAATAAAACACACAAGAGACGACATTAATAAAACACATACACACTATTACTACATAAAATGAACATACTACGCACTAAACAAAAAATAACACACACTTGATACACATTACGTACTATATGCATACTATATATACAACGCACATGCTCACTATACGTCATAACACAAAGTTTACATTGTACACAAAGTTTATACACCACGCACAATATATATACAACACACATGCTCACTATACAAAAAAACACGCACAATGCAACACACATTCTATATAGACATTATAGACATACTACACACACTATACAGAAAATTCATACATTGCAAACATAGATGCACGCTACATATATTGTACATCATACTTAAACTATACACAAAATATACACCCGTTCACAAATAAACAAACTGGACCCACTACAAAAAATAAATAACAACCTTTTTACACATACAATATAGACAAAATATACTCAATGTATACTATCCCCACAATATACATGTACTGCACACACTTCACACGAAGTATACATACACTCCACCAAGTATTCCTAAACATAATATACACTACACGTAAAAATCACACACTATACACAAAATACACACCACGTAAAATTCACACACTATACACAAAATACACATAGTGTCCGCACACAACAAAACACACTGCACTACATACACTATACACAAAAATACCTACACTACACAAACACTCTACACATGCATACAAAAAAACACTACACAACAAATATATTTTTGTGATAGATTATTAATTGTAAATCATTTACTAAATTCAATATATTTTTATATATATTTGCAACAGTAAAACGGTTAGACCGGTGGTTCAACCGGTTGAACCGTGAACCAAGTAACATCGCCGGTTTGCTTGCAGGTCCGGTTTTTAAAACATTGCTACAAATACATACATACAATACAATATTTATACATTACCTAGCAAATGCACATATAAAATACACAATTTATACATGTGTTATATACTACAAACATTAAACACAATATAAATAAAAAACACAAACACAACAAATAAAACAAACACACACAGCACACGCACTATTTATACACTACACAGCAAATGCACACATTAAATACACAATTTATACATGCGTGTTACATACTACAAACATTAATCACGGTATAAATAAAATACACGCATACAATAAATAAAACACACACACACAATATACATAAATAAACATACTACATAATGTAAAAAAAATAACACACTATATACATACTATACATTATAGCACAAAGTATATACAGCACTCAAATACCCCAATTTATACGCATACATACTAAACAATCACTATAAATACAGAGAATACAAACATTATAGAAACACCACTTAGTATACATATGCTGCACATATTTATATATAAAATACACAATTTATACATACATACCATACTATAAACATTAAACACATTATAGATAAAATACCCACTCAATATAGATAAATAAAATACACTACAACTAAATGGACTGCACATACCACACGCATTATACACAAAATACACACTAGTACACAATTCACAAAATAAACATACCAAACACACTATACAAAAATAACACACTTTACACACTTTTTATACACAATACTATGCACGCATAAAATACACAATTTCTATATACGTTGCACATGCTACAAACATTAACCCAATATAAATAAAACACACAAGAGATGACATTAATAAAACATACCTACACACTACATAAAATGAACATACTACGCACTAAACAAAAAAAAACACACTCTTCATACACATTGCATACTATATACACCACGCACAATATATATACAACGCACATGCTCACTATACGTCATAATACAAAGTTTACATTGTACACAAAGTATATACACCACGCACAATATATATACAACGCACATGCTCACTATACAAAAAAACATGCACAATGCAATACAGACCATAAACACGCAAGACATTATAGACATACTACACACACTATACACAAAATTCATACATTGCAAACATAGATGCACGCTACATATATTGTACATCATACTTAAACTATACACAAAATATACACTCGTTCACAAATAAACAAACTGAACACACTACAAAAAATAAATAACCACCTTTTTACACATACAATATAGACAAAATATACTGCACACACTTCACACGAAGTATACATACACTCCACCAAGTATTCCTAAACATATTATACATTACACGTAAAATTCACACACTATACACAAAATACACTGCACGTAAAATTCACACACTATACACAAAATACACATAGTGTCCGCACACAACAAAACACACTTCACTACATACACTATACACAAAATTACCTACACTACACAAACACACTCTACACATGCATACAAAAAAAACACTACACAATACACAAAATACATACGCAAAATACAAACAGAATAAACACAATTCATGATGAATGACTGATAATTTGAAGCATTTGAGACGGCATCTGCCAAGAGCTTTGTCTTAAGCTCCATTGCCCGTTCGGTAACTTGCCTCGGAGGGAGCATTTAATTGTCTTGAATCTATACCAAGCTTTTTTCAGCAATGCAAGAACCTATACAAAACAAATGACCATGATAGCACCAAGTAAGGCAAAATAAAAAAATGACAACTGCTCATATGTATAATAGGCAAAATCTTCTCAAAGTGCTGATATTGCAATGCTTATTGTACAGAGTTATAGACCGAATTACGACTAGGCATTACTAATAAGTAATTAAAAATCACAAGAAAATTTGGAAAATAATTCAGTTTATTTTAAGAGTATAAAACTTGTTGGTTTTTCAATGTAATTGTAGCAATAGATTTAAAGGGTCTAGGAAATCTTTTTTTATTATAAATGCAATGAACATGTATCTCTCTAGAGTTATGACAAAAACAACATGATGCTTTGATTTTAGAAACCAATACCTCGAGTCCAGCTGACTTTGCCATATCCTGAGTTGCTGTGTTGCTGGCCACGGGTATGATACACTTTCAACTTCACAGAGTTGCATAAGCTGCAACAGAAAAAATCACACTTACTTTAAAGAATTAAGGGGGGTCTGTTCATAAAACCACACCAAGCACAAGTACAAGGACAATAAAAATTTTGAGGTGTGCTAACTTTACCAACAGTTGTAAGATTTAAAGACATATATCAACTTATCTTAATTGGAAAGTGCACTCACAATAGATAAAGCTTTAGATTTTAGGCAGGAGATAACAGCCATGTATGAGGAAATATTGTCTGAGCACGATAACTTTAAGTTCATGATGGCCTGAACCAGAATCAGAACGCCTCCATTGCACAGGGAAGAAAACAAATAATAAAGAAACTAAAGGGGAAAAGGAAACGAGAAAGTAGTCGGGAGTTAAGAAAGAATTTAGAAGTGTGAGATTTTAGTTAACCAGTGGGATAAAGTTAAATGTGCTATTAATAGAACTTTTAATTGCTAACTCATAACAAGGAAGAAAATCCTCGAAGTAAAAGCATGGGAAAACCAAAAGGATCAAGACAAAGTGTAAACAGAGAATTAAAAATGATAAGATAGCTACATCCAATCACCTCTATGGGAGTTTCTCTTCTCATGGTTGTAAAACCAGTCCCCATGTTAATGTAATCCATAAAGCGCACAGTGAGAGAGAGTAGCACAGTTAAACCTGATTATTTACTTGCTTGCTGAGGTTGATCTAGAAGCCCACGGAAATCCGACGAGGCAGATTGTATTGACAGCAAAGCACCACTGAGTGACTGCATTATAGGTTTTGAGAAGATTAGTTCTCAAAAATACGGTCAAAACAAGGTAAAAATAGAAAAAGTATCAAGGCAACTACATCAAAGTAGACAAAGACACTATTACCTACCTTAGGAAGGGTAGGTGTGTTGTGATGGCTTCATGTAATTAGGAGTGAACTGAGAGAACTTGGTGGTCTATGTTGCAGTGGGATCGAAGAGGGAATTGCTAATCCAGATAATTGCTGCTGGGTCCGATCAGAGAAAATGGTGGGCCTGCAATCTGAAACCAGAAGGACAAAATTGCAGTGATCATGAGTTCACACAAATCACTTGGAGTAGAAGTATTATCCACAACCAGTATTGGCAGTATGGCCAACATCAGGTTCAGTATAAGCCGCCGAAATACTGTTGAGTGCCCTATCTATAAATGCTACAAAGTGCAGGATATGATGGCATACTGTGGCCACTCAATGAGATGGTCCACAAACTGCTCCAATGCCATACTCCCAAAGGAAAACATCAGAATGTCATAAATCCAAGGTAAGACTGAAATTCACAATAATAACATTAACTGATAAACTAGGAAGGAACAAACTTCTGAATCTGCAGGCTTCCTCAAAGCATCTAAAACAGCTCGTAAAGCAATACCCCACATAAGGTGAGTCACACATTGATGCTTAATGACTTGATCCTGAAGCATAAGCATTCACAAAGGATGAGCATTATAGGCAAACCAAAATTTTTTAGAACAGGGTAACATTACAACTAACATTGTTAGGTTGAATAGTATTTTACAACACTACTAATATGTTCTGTAAACCAAAATTTGTTGCATAATCACCGAACGGACATGTAAAGATAACAAACTCAAATATAGTAGACTATGTATAAAACTACTTAACTGGCATATAAGAGATGTTAAGTCAAATTAAATTGTTGCGGAACTTGACCAAATATATAGAAATCGAAGTAGTCTAGATTCCATCCATTGTAATTGAAGTATTTACTACATAGTAACAACAAGCTGCAGTTTCCATTCCGGCATTGCAAAAATATTAAAATTCAGTCACCCTGCCACAGTAGTGGCAACACTAACCTTATTGATTGCTGACACTCATTGATTGCTCCACCAGCTTCCAAGGCCCATGATTTCTTTTTTAGATGCAAGTACAGCAAACTTAATGCCAAAGTAAAAAGGAAATGTGTCTAGTAAGTAACTTTAGTTGGGAAAGAGCCTGTAAATCTAAGAAACACTAATATTGCACATATTTGTACACGGCATATGAGAATATTAATTAATTGTGCTGCAAGGTAGCAAAAATTGGATTAGAAAAAGATGAAAAACGTCAAGCACAGTATAACAAACAAAAATTTAATATATGTAACAGTTCAATAATTAGCTGCAAAAGACAGCAAAGAATGAATAAAATAAGTAGAAAAATATAGGCGCAACAACCAGGAAGCAGAAGACCAAGCAAAGCAAGCTCAAAAACCAATAAATAGACTTGTGCCTTCTATTTTCCACACCTTCCCCCGTTTCTTATAAGTTAAAAACTCAGTTGCCACCTACCACCCCCGACCTTCAGATCGACTAAGTATATTCTACTCTATTTATGCACTAGGAACTATAATAGAAAACACCTTAGTTGCACAAGAGATAACATTGGAAAGAATGAATCTAAATGCTTAGAGAGGCCTTCAAATAGAATGAATCCAAATGCTTAGAGAGGCCTTCAAATCGACTAAGAGTGACACGAGAATATGTTAAATTACATCAGAAGCCTCAAACGCAACAGAATTGGCACACAACAGAATATGTTAAACAAAAATTATATCTAAATGTATGTACAAAGAAGAGAATAACTAACCACACATCCTGGTATCGTGAAGATATCGTGTTCTTCAGAATGAGACAAAGCAAGACCAACTCCAATTTTATTGGGTATCGACAAGTGTAAAGCATCAGAAAGATTTTGCAGTAGTTCTTCAGCTTTAGTAATTAGTATGAATGACACACTTAATATCGAACTAAAGTTAGGTTTAATAAAAAAAATGTTTGAATATATTGAGGTGGTCAAAACTAAACTGGAGCAGTAATACTCAAATGAGACGGTCCACAAACTGCTCCAATGCCTTACCCCCAAAGGAAAACATCATAATGTCATAAATCCAAAGTAAGACTAAAACTCACAATAATAACATCAACTGATAACCGAGGAAGCTAAAACTCACAATAATAACATTAACTGATAACCGAGGAAGGGACAAGCTTCCCAATATGCAAGCTTCCTCAAAGCATCTAAATCAGCTCGTAAAGCAATACCCAGCGTAAGGTAAGGTGAGTCACACGTTGATGCTTAATGACCGATCCTGAAGCAGAAGCATTCACAAAGGATAAACATTATAGGCAAGCTAAAAATTTTAGAACGGGGTAACATTACAACTAACATAGTTAGTTTGATCAGTATTTTATAACACTATTTATATGGGATCATGTTCACTCAGTAAACCAGAATTTGTTGCAGCAGTTATAATCATCAAACGGACATGTAAAGATAACAAACTCAAACATAGTAGACTATGTATAAAACTACCTAACTGGCATATAAGAGATGTTAAGTCAATAAAAAGTGTTGAGGAACTTAACCAAACAGATCAATTCAACGGAAAAAATCATGCCATCAAATATACAGAAAACAGAGTAGCCTAGATTCCATAAATTGTAATTAAATTATTTACTAACCTCGTATTAAAACCAGAATTTGTTGCAGCAGTTATAATCATCAAACGGACATGTAAAGATAACAAACTCAAACATAGTAGACTATGTATAAAACTACCTAACTGGCATATAAGAGATGTTAAGTCAATAAAAAGTGTTGAGGAACTTAACCAAACAGATCAATTCAACGGAAAAAATCATGCCATCAAATATACAGAAAACAGAGTAGCCTAGATTCCATAAATTGTAATTAAATTATTTACTAACCTCGTATTAAAATATGAGAAAGATCGGTTACCCTGCCACAGTAGTGGAAACACTACCCTCGTAGAAATTATCTTACTTGACACTGATTGAATGCTCAACCATCTTCCAAGCCCCGTGATTGTTTTCCACCCCCCCCCCCCCCCCCCCCCCCCCGCTTCTTTTAAGTTAAGAACTCAGTCGGCCCCTACTACCCTCGACCTTCAGATTGACTAAGTACTATCTAGTCTATTTATGCACTAGGAACAATCACAGAAAACAACTTAGCAGCACAAGAGATAACATTTGCAAGAATGAATCTAAATGCTTAGAGAGGCCTTCAAATAGACTACGAGTAACACTAGAATATGCTGAATTATCTCAGTAGCCTCAAACGCAGCATGATTGCTCTGTAGTCTGCCTCAAACATAAAGTCTTTCCTGCATACAACCAAGAAAAGGGTTACAGGTTTAGTGCAACATGTAGAAGAATTCCAAGGAGATAAAAATAACAAACCGTTGTGTGTATTTCACATCCTACAACTAAGCAAAAAGTTATATCTAAATGTATGTACAAAGAAGAAAATAACTAACCACGCGTCATCCTGGTATCGTGAAGATATAGTGTTCCTCAGAACTAGACAAAGATCCAACCCCAATTTTATCAGGTACCGACAAGTGTAGAGCATCAGAATGATTTTGTAGTAGTTCTTCATTGATGGCTTAAGTATGAAATGACACACTAAATATCGAACTAAAGTTAGTTTATTAAAAAAATGTTTGAATATTGAAGCAAATATTGATTGCAGCTTTATACCCTTCAACTCGCTGGAATAAATAGTGAAGTGGTCAAAATTGAACCAGAGCAGTAGTACGCTACCCTCCATTCCATCCATTGTATAATAACCAGTTAAATTGCCCACACACGTAAAATACCCCAAACAGAAGTCTTGCTCGCCATCAAGCAAGCAAGACAAATAAGCACATCCACAAGACCCAGGATTTGACGACTATAATAAAAGTTCGGATTTCCCACCTGCTGGGAAACCTAGTACCTTCTCGCATACCAAAATGCTGACAGTTTCTGATAGTCCTTTTCTATGAACCGAATGAGCATGTTGAGAAACAGATCTTTCTCATCTGAGATTGAAACAAATGTTATTAGTTGTTAAATATTACTATCAAGCAGCATACCCCGATTGAAACCGAAAATTACTAAATCATTTACCCCTGGTATACATCAGGAACAAAGCAATGAAGGTTTGCAATCATTTTAATCAAAAAAGACGTTTTCTGATGAGCATAAGATGAACGAGGTAAACTGCAAGGGGTGAATTCAAATTTATGTGTCCATATACATTGACACCATGCAATAGTTGTAACTGACTAATTTGGTGAAATAAGAATTATTGATGTTGGGATTCAATACGCACAAGACTTTCACACACTCAGGTGAATCACACACACACTCACAGTTGTATGATAACTCACAATGCAGAAGAACACACACTCACACTTAGAGTATCGAAGATGGTAATCTTGGAGAGAAAACTTGAAAACTCTTTATTGATTTTCACTACTGACTACGTACATGGTTTTGAGCTATTTAAAGCTCTACAATCAAGTAGCAACTGCTACTAACTAACTACAAGAAGAATCAAGAAAGCAAGAAGAATAACTGCTACATCTCGGCTAACTAACTGCTGCTCCAACGGCTAGTTTCTCTAGGCCGAACTTCCTTCTCGGTTCAAGACCGAACTGTTGCTTCTTCTTTCTCGGCTCAAGACGAACTCTATTCTTGACTCAAGACCGAGCTCTCTTTTCGGCTCACAACCGAGCACTCTCTTCGGCTCACAACCGAGCTCCCTTCTCGGTTCACAACCGAACTCCTTTCTCGGTACACAAACCGAACTCCTTTGCTTCTCGGCTCAAGACCAACTGTCTTCTCGGCTCAAAGCCGAACTCAAAGCCGAGCTCAAAGCCGAGCTTCCTTCTTCTTCTCTTCTTCTTCCAACTGAAATGAGCACTCCATTATTACAATTCTCCACCTGAGGGCTCATCTCAGTTCTCGCACAAACATTGATCAACTTCTTATTCCACTGTCTAGGACTTTGCTTAAGTCCATAAAGACTTTTCTGTAACAGGCACACCTTGCCTTCTTCTCCAGTCTTCACATAGCCCTCTGGCTGTTCCATAAAGATAGTCTCCTCTAGATCCCCATTGAGGAAGGCTGTCTTCACATCAAGCTGTTGTAGCTCCCAGTCTAGCTGGTTCACAACTGCCAACAAGATCCTAATCGAAGTGTGCTTAACAACTGGAGCAAATACTTCATTGAAATCAATTCCTTCTTGCTGTGTGAAGCCCCTAGCCACCAGCCTTGCCTTGAATCTGATTCTATCTTTATCAGTGGTCTCAATCTTTTTCTTAAACAACCACTTACAACTGATCAGCCTCCTTTCTTTTCCATCTGTAGTCAGTCTGGATTTATCCACCAAAATCCATGTTTTGTTCTTGAGTAAAGATTCCATTTCCTCATTCATGGCTTCAATACACCTTTCTCTGTCTTTACTCTTCATGGCTTCTTTATATGTGAGAGGATCTGCAATATCAATGCCCTCAGCAGCACAAAGTGCATAGTAGACCACATCAGAAAACCTTTCAGGTGGTCTTGTATTTCTTCTGCCTCTATCTCTTGCTATCTGGTACTCTCTGGCAGAATCTGCAGTAGGCTCATCAATTTTTCTACCTCGAGCTAGAGCACCATCATCCTCTGGTTCAGACTCACTTTCTGAGTCAGAGGCTCCACCTGCTCCTTGGCAAAGTCCCACTGGCTCCACCTTGAGGAAATCACTCTCAACTTCATTGGAGTCCAGCTTCCTTTTTAAGTATGGCATCTGATCCTCCAAGAACACAACATCCCTACTCACCACCACCTTCTGCCTACCAGGCTCAATGCACCAGAGCCTATACCCCTTAACACCCCTCTGATACCCCAGCAATATGCATTTTAGAGCCCTAGCCTCAAGCTTACTTTGCCTAGCATGAGCATAGGCTGCACACCCAAACACCTTGTATTTTGAGTAGTCACTATGGGCTCCATACCACATGTAATCAGGAGTCTCAGACTTAAGGGCAGTAGATGGACACTTATTTATGAGATAGGCTGCTGTATACACAGCCTCTCCCCAAAATCTGTTGCTCAGACCAGAATTGAGTAACAAGCACCTTACTCTCTCTAGGATAGTCCTATTCATCCTCTCCACAACACCATTTTGCTGGGGGTTACCAGGAACAGTGCGGTGCCTCTTCATACCCTTCTCTTTGAAAAACAGATCAAACTCAGTAGACAGGAATTCCAAGCCATTGTCAGTTCTTAGGCATTTAACACTCCTTCCCTTCTCTAGCTCCACCTCTTTACACCATATCTTGAATTTTGTGAATGTCTCTGATTTTTCTTTCAGTATATACACCCACAGTTTCCTAGTGTAGTCATCAATAATAGCAAGGTAGTATTTCCCACCACCAATTGAGCTTACAGGTGAAGGGCCCCAGAGATCACTGTGTATGTAGTCTAATGGGGCTGTAGAAGAGTGAATACCTGTAGGATAGGGTGCCTTCTTTGCTTTTCCAAGTATACACTGCTCACAGGGGTCCATCTTGTTGAAATCTCCAGAGATCAGGCCCTTCTTGATGAGTTCTTTCAAGCTTCCTTCTGCTGGATGGCCCAATCTCTTGTGCCATAGCATTATGGAATCATCTGACACTGCATTGCTTTCTCCATCAACAGCCTTAGCCTTCAGATAATAGAGAATGTGCTCTCTGTCAGCCTCCATCATCACTGCATTCCCAGATTTCACAAGCATCTTTCCCTGACTCATCAATATGGTGAATCCTTTCTCCTCCAGCATTCCCAATGAGATGAGATTTCTTTTCACTTCCGGAATATACCTCACCCCAGTTAGGATCTTTATAGAGCCATCTTGCAAACTTAGCTTCACTTTCCCTATCCCTTTGATCTGACACACATGGTTATTTCCAAGAACTACAGTCCCTGATGCTTCCTGAAGATCATGAAACCAAGATTTGTTGGGGCACATATGGAAGCTGCACCCTGAGTCCATTATCCACCTGTGACTGATCCCATTATCACTTACATTCATGAGTTGAGCAGGGGGATCAGTACTCTCTACACAATCAGAAGTGTTGTGGCCCTCAGAGGCTAGTTTTCTCTTCCAGGCATGGCAGTCCTTCTTCAAGTGCCCTGGTTTCTTGCACCAAAAACATGCTCTGGTTTCCTTCTGAGCATCAGAACTTGAGGGTTTAGAGCCCTCAAACTTTTTCTTGAAGTTCTGCTTTTTGAACTTCTTCACATTCAAGGCCTCTGCAGCTTGAACATTGGAGCTTGCAGAGCTTCTGCTGGTAGTCTTCTGGAGTTCCTTAGCCATCAAGGCCGAGTAGACTTCTGCATAGGTGATAGGCTTATCTCTGCCATAGATAATTGCATCACTCAACTGGTCATACGAGCTAGGCAAGGCATTCAATGTAAGAATGGCCTTGTCTTCATCTGAAATTTTAACATCCACAGAGCCCAGATCATCAATGATCTTATTGAACTCCTCCAACTGCTCTATGATAGATTTTTCACCAGAAAAACTATAGGCATAGAGCCTCTTCTTGAGATACAGCCGGTTAGCCAAAGATTTTGCCAGGTAAACTTCATCTAACCTGTTCAAGATCTCCACCGCAGTCTTGGCTTCTTGAACTTCCCTCAAGACCTTATCTCCAAGGCACAGAATCACTGCAGAATGTGCCTTGAGCTGCATCTCCTCCATCTTTGCCTGAGCTTTATCATCAAGCATAGGAGCCTTTCCTTTCTCTTCAGTATTTGCAAGAACTGCGGCCAAGCCTTGTTGAATCAAGACCGCCTTCATCTTCATCTTCCACAGGCTATAATCATTCTTGCCTGTGAACTTTTCTGCATCAAGCCTTGCTGTCATCTCTGAAACCATTTGATCCTCTGCAAATCAGCTTCAATATCCCCTTCCCACAGACGGCGCCACTTGTTGGGATTCAATACGCACAAGACTTTCACACACTCAGGTGAATCACACACACACTCACAGTTGTATGATAACTCACAATGCAGAAGAACACACACTCACACTTAGAGTATCGAAGATGGTAATCTTGGAGAGAAAACTTGAAAACTCTTTATTGATTTTCACTACTGACTACGTACATGGTTTTGAGCTATTTAAAGCTCTACAATCAAGTAGCAACTGCTTACTAACTAACTACAAGAAGAATCAAGAAAGCAAGAAGAATAACTGCTACATCTCGGCTAACTAACTGCTGCTCCAACGGCTAGTTTCTCTAGGCCGAACTTCCTTCTCGGTTCAAGACCGAACTGTTGCTTCTTCTTTCTCGGCTCAAGACGAACTCTATTCTTGACTCAAGACCGAGCTCTCTTTTCGGCTCACAACCGAGCACTCTCTTCGGCTCACAACCGAGCTCCCTTCTCGGTTCACAACCGAACTCCTTTCTCGGTACACAAACCGAACTCCTTTGCTTCTCGGCTCAAGACCAACTGTCTTCTCGGCTCAAAGCCGAACTCAAAGCCGAGCTCAAAGCCGAGCTTCCTTCTTCTTCTCTTCTTCTTCCAACTGAAATGAGCACTCCATTATTACAATTGAGATGATGTAGATAATACATACTCTAATGGTGCATCCTCTTCACAAACTAGAACGTTAGACGATCACCAGCCAGATACAAACTCTCCATGAGGGAGTAGAAAGATTCCTGCTAAAGCTTCCCTCTGAAGGAACACATTTGTAGGGTCAGAAAAAAAAATGCACGATTTCCTTGAGAAAAGATTATAACATCAAAAGAATTGAATTGATGTGTATAGCATATCAATTTCCATTTACTCTCGACTCTTGAGACATAAAACGTCAAATAAAACAAATAACTAACCATCATACATCGACAAATAGCTTAAACTCTTCTTACTAATCATTTGTATCTCTTTGCAATGACAAAAACCAAATGAGGAAATGAAATCAATTGAACAGTTCGAGGTAGTTTTTCAATTAGACGATCAAGATGACAAAAAAAATATGCTTGTTAACTTACAAACTCATTCTATGTGCTAAGTGACTTGTGAACATAGCAACTACAGTTTGGGAAGCCCTCTATATTCCATTTCACAAAATACCAGCAAAAAAATTAGTTGGTTAGGTTTAAGTTCAGAAATTTGCCACTAGATCCACAGACACACACTATACTTGCAAATAACATGCAAAATACAAATAAGATTGTCCCCAGACAATAGAGTACAAACATTTAAGATAAGATAAGCATGGAGGTGATCATCAAGTCTAAGTTATTGCAGGTTCTCAAACTCTCACCTTTTCAATCAAACTCTCACCTTTTCATTTGAAAGTAACTTTCATAAAATTAGCATCCATTAGTTAAAACCAGCAATTTGATCTCAAAATCTCTTCAAGCACATCATTAGCGTTCACATAAGCAAAGACATTTTCTAAGAAACTCAGATATCATGCTTTGAGTCTTGTCGACCTTCAATCATGAAAAGCAAAGAAACCTTACCATGAAATCTATAGCACTATATAAGATTTTAAAATTAGTTGTACTGAAGCAAAGCTTACAAAGTTTATCACAATGAATTACCGAAAATTTGAAGCATCTGAGACGACATCTGCCAAGCGCTTTGTATTACGTTCCAGTTGGCCCTTCGGGTAACTTGCCTCGGTGGGAGCATTTAACTCTCTTGAATCTATGCCAAACATTTTTCAGCAATGCAAGAAACTATACAAAACAAATGCCCATGTTAACAGTAGGCAAAACAAATGAGAAATTGAAAACTGCATATGTATAAAAGGCAAAATCTTCTCAAAGTGTAGATATTGCATGTACGGTAAATACTATATACATTTGTTAAAGACTCAATTGAGAGCTCAACCAGCTTCCAAGGCCCATGATTTCTTTTTAGATTGCAAGTTCAGCAAACCTAATGCCAAAGTAAAAAGGAATGTGTCTAGTAAGTACTTGGGAAAGAAACATATATTAAGATGCCAAGATTTGACAATCAATGGGGGTTTATATATCAAAGAAACACTAATATAACACATATTTGTGCAGGCATATGAGATAAAGAAAAATAGGATACTATGCATGTATTATTTATAGAGCAGCAAGACAGCAAACAGTGGATTAGAAAGAAGAAGAAAAACGTCAGCCTCAGTATAACTTACAAAAATATAATATATTTAACAGATTAATTATAAATCTGCAAAAATGCAGCAAAGAATGAATTAAATAAGCAGAAAAATATAGGTGCAACAACCAAGAAGCAAAAGATCAAGCAAAGCAAGCTCAAAAATCAATAAATAGACTTGTGCCCTTCAGTTTTCCATCCTTTCCACCCGTTTCTTTTATGTTAAGAACTCAGTCGCCCCCTACACCCTCGACCTTTAGATCGACTAAGTACTTTCTAGTCTATTTATGCATAGGAACTTTCACGGAAAACATCTTAGTTGCACAAGAGATAACATTTGCAAGAATGAATCTAAATGCTTAGAGAGGCCTTCAAATCGACTAGGAGTAATACTAGAATATGCTGAATTATCTCAATAGCCTCAAACGCAGCATGATTGCTCTGTGATCTGACTCAAACACAAAGTCTTTCCTGCATACAACCAAGAAAAGGGTTACAGGTTTAGTGCAACATGTAGAAGAATTCCAAGGAGGTAAAAATTATAAGCTGTTGTATGTATTCCACTTCCTACAACTAAACAAAAATTATATCTAAATGTATGTACAAAGAAGAGAATAACTAACCACACATCCAGGCATAGTGAATATATCGTGTTCTTCAGAAATAGACAAAGCAAGTACAACCCCAATTTTATCAGGTACCGACAAGTGTAGAGCATCAGAAAGATTTAGGTTTATAAAAATAAATGTTTGACTATTGAAGCAAATATTGGTTGCAGCTTTATACCCTTCAACTCACTGGAATAAATAGTGAGATGGTCAAAATTGAACTGGAGCAATAGTACGCTACCCTCCATTCCATCCATTGTATAATAACAAGTTAAACAATTACCCACACACATCAAATACGCCAAAACATAAGTCTTGCTCTACTTCAAGTCAAGTTAGACAAATAAGCACATTCACAAGACATTAGATAATCCTCTACTTCAAGTCACGTCAAATCACACAAATCATTTAGAGATATTAGGTTGACCCCGAATTCACTCGCGGGTAAGACTTTAGAACAAGAATTGTACACGAACTAATTCCCTAAGAGCTAGGCATCCCAATACTTCAATGTAAGTTCGATTTATGTCTTGGGAGTCTCAAACCATCGTCACTAATTCATAAAGAGAATATCTTCCGGCTATTCTTTCTTTTAAGCACATAAGATCTTTCTCCCAAACTCAAGCAAAATTCATCGCTCACAAGTCAGTATGATGCATAAATCAAAAGGTCTTATTCATTTGGATGTAATGGGGCTTTTGGTAAAGGTGTGATCATATTTGGTTAAGTAGCTTATCACCTTCTTAAAATACTAGCACATCCATCATAGCATCCTTCACAACATCCTTCACATCTCACTCAATGCGTGCGAAATTCTGACATCTCAACACCTAAAACTCGAATTTTTCTACCATCTAAACAAAGTCATCATATTCTTTTGAGCAGATTTCTATTTTTCACTTTTTTTCTAGCCTTTGGTTTTTTTTTTACACATGAAAGGCTGCCTTTTATTTTTATTTTTTACTAGCCTTGGCTTTTTTTTAACACATGAAAGGCTGCCTTTTACTTTTCTAGCCTTGGCTTTTTTTTTACACATGAAAGGTTGCCTTTTACTTTTCTGGCCTTGGCTTTTTTTTTACACATGAAAGGCTGTCTTTTTTTTCTAGCCTTGGATTTTTTTTTACACTTTAAAGGCTGCCTTTTTATTTTATTTTTGTTTGAAGACGAAGCTTTTTTCACTTTGTATCTCAGTATAAATGAATACCACCTGATGAATGTTCCAGGACTTCCATCTTTTTCTTGCCACCATAAGTACCCTCCCAAGAATGTTACAGGACTTCCATCTTTTCCTTGCCACCATTAAAACCCTCCCAAGAATGTGCTAGCATTTTAATTTTAGTGACTATGGTAGAAAATATAGGCCGACAAATGGATATAATAAGTAGGGCTAATATAGTGACTTCAAAATTTTTTAAACAAAGAAATTAGGTTTTTGGGGCTCAAAATGGCTCACTAGGGGTTTATGTAGGGTTAGGCATGTGATAATTTGGATATGAGGCTTTTTGTCCTATTGCCTAAATCATTTTTATGCACCAATATCAACAAGATTGCAACTCATAAAGCTCTCATCCATTCGATCGGCCCTATGGCTTTTTCAATTAATTTTTCAAAACCGGAATAGTTCTCTCTCATTAGCTCAAGAAATCGGGCACCAAAGAACACTATTGTCACTTTATTGAAGCACGGGAAACCTAGTTCTCCAGAAGTTAGTAAGCAACAAGTTTTCAGATCAACCGAGAGAGAAATGAAGCCTACACTAATAACCCATAAAAAAGTGGTGAAAGTAGTGACAATCAATAGAGAGAAAAATCTTGCATGCATACACAAATAGCAAGTGGGTGAAACTCTGTTCATGGAAGCATTTCGTCCTCAGTACAGAGTAGCATAGTAACTAGGGCAATTTTTGGATATTTAAGAAGCTAATATCCATTGTTTATCAATTGGTGATGTGTATGAAATCATGAAAAACTAGGGAGAAGCACATATTAGAGAGCCATGGCAGACAACCTCTCGGAAATTTACTCTTAATCATAACATGTCAATTACAAAAAAACATGTAAGTCCTCTATAAAATCAACATATCAGGCATGAATGAGAATAAATAGCAGTTAGGCACTCATGTATAAGTAGGAAACATCACAAGTTGAGTATATACAGGTTTGAATGACACCCGAAAAAGATGAGAAGTAGAGTTACCAGAATCCTCAAAGACCAAGATTTGACGACTACAATAATAGCTCGGATTTCCTGCCTGCTAGAAACCTGGTACCTTCTCACATACCAAAATGCCGAAAGCAAACATCTACCAGTGTATCTTTATCAGAATAAAAAAACGTAGTACTCTGTCAATTTAGATCATCTTCGAAACTTTCCAACATTCAATTTTGATTGATCGATTAAATTGTTTTCTTTAAAAATATATTGCCATGCCATCTTTCTTTCCTATCATCTTTGCAAGATCAGTCTTACCTTCCTACCTTCCTTTTCTGGCATTAAAATTCCCTTTTATGAAGCTCATTCCCTACAAAACAGTGTGAATATTTGCATATCATGTAAGACCCCAGGAAAATTAAGTGTTATTTAAACGTGGTTTTTATTAACATGATTTTCAAATCTTAAGCGAAAGGAAGGAAACGTTTTATATCATAGAAAAAAAGAGAATTTCTTTCATTTTCTTTTATCATCACTAGAAAAAATAAGTACTAAATCACAACATGAGATGATCTCTTACAAAAAAAATGTACCTACTCATTTTATTCATCAGGGCCGGGAGTCCAATATAGGAAGCTAGTTGCTCCTGCAGTCCACCCCTTCCCAAGCTCCTGCAAGAAGAAACAAACTTCATTAAAATCTTATCAAGAAGAAAACTGTAATATCCCACATCTTTTAAACTACTATGTTTGCTTGCTTTACATCTTTTATCTATGTTGAGAATAATTAATTACCAAGATGGGAGAAAGGAAAATTGCTCGAACAAGTAGGTGCAAGAAGTTGGGAAAATTGCTTGCCTTGCGGCATGAGTAATACACTAGCTATACATGTGAATATATACATATATATACAACCCTTTGTATCCAACACTTTGCAATAGGCATTATGGCACTTTTCGGATAGCCACTCTTTAGTCTTGAATGCCCACTTTTTCTCCCAAGCCATGTTCTGCAGTCAAAGAAAGAAGAGCTTGTCTGCTAGAAGACAAAGAACTTCTACACTCTATTTCTCCCTTTAGTCAAAGAATGGATAGTCCACAAAATAACAACTTTGACGCCATTCTCTTTGTGGTGACACTAAAGCACACAAGCATTATCATCTTTCAAATCTTGCAAGAACAATCCCTCCCCATGCATGCTCCAACAGTGAGTTAATTAGAATCAGAGGAACAAAGTCCCCAACACCATGATGAGTATGAAGAATGAGAGGAGAGGAGCCTTATGTATCTTGTCGCCACATTCAAGATCACTCTGTAAGAAATTCACTATATCTATCAACTTTTTTCCCATCACAATCTCTCATCAGTTTCATGACATAAATTCATCTATCCCACCCACAAAAATCCATGTTTCCACACATTCTAGTTTAGAAGAAAGTGCTTCAAGAGTCTAGCTAGCAAGGAGAGGAAAGTTGCATATTGTTCATTCATCAAGCTTTTTCTCATATCTAAGTAAGTTCCCTACCAAAATTCTTTGTTCAAAGCAAGCCATAATTTAGTACATATCTCTGTCCCAAAACCCAAAACATAAGCATGCTTAGTGTTTCTTCAAGATCTCAACTTTTATGCATAAATAGGAAAACCTTAGCCGTCTTGAATCACAAATACATAAGCCACTCAATTAAGAATTTGACTAAGGAAGTAAGAAATTCATACCCTGGCTGGAGTTTCTGTCCTCTGTCAGTAACAGCAGCAGCGCCGGGTCGGCGGCGGCGACGGCAGCCGGCGGTGGTGGCGAAATACGGCAAACAACGACACTTCTTGGCTCTTTTTCAACTCCTCTTAATTTCTGAAAATTTAAGCAAAGATTCAAAGTTTAGAAACTTGTTTTTACAAATTAAAAGTGAAATATACTTACCTCCCGAGCGACGACGGCGACGGCGGCCGGCGCAGCGGCGGCGGCCCGCCCGTCGACAGCAGCGGCAGTTTCCAGCCGGCGGCGGGTGCTGGCGGAGAGGGAGACCGAGAGGGAGAGGGAGAAGAGAGGAAAGAAGGAGAGAAGGGAAGCAGGGAGAGATGGCCGGCGGGCCGGCAGTGGCAGCCGTTTCCGGCAGAGGCGAGAGAGAAGGGAGATTTGAGAGAAAGAGGCGTTGGGGGAAGGAGGCGCAAGTTTCAGACTTTGAATTTGAATTAACTAGGGTTTTAGAGTTTGAATTTGAAGTGAATTGGGTTTCATTTTTATTTCTTAGCATAATGGACTTTAAATTAATTAAGTTTTGGGTTTTTTTAATTATTTTTTATTATGGAATAACCCTCTAAATTTAAATAGTTGAGCCTAAGTCTTTTTTTAAAATATTAGTGTTGGTTTAGTCCAACTTTTATGATGATTATAATTAATTCTTGAAGTTAAGATTTATTTAACTAGTAAGTTATGTATAACTTGAAGCTTTGGTATTTATTGCATTAATTTTGTTTGTGCCCTTGCATAATTGGAGTAAGATAAATTCATGATTAAAATTCAACCTCTTGAGAGTAGTGATAAATTAACAAAAATTATGTAAACAAAACTGGATAGTTTGGGTATTTTACATTCAGATTAAATTTATGAAAATTATTTAATTTAATATTTTACATAATTAACCTTCTATGATTATTTAGGAAACACTAAATTTTTCATAATCATCATTTACATACATTTAGACTTTAGCCGATTGAGGAGATAGTTTACCATCTTAGTAATTAATAAATGTAGATATTATACATTACTTGCTTAATCTCTTCTCCCATTATCAAGAATGTGGATATTTTTTCATTCCATTTAATTTCTCAGTGTTATAATCAAATGAAATAATCATACTCATTCACATCAAATTATTTTATTATTAAATAATTTTTAAAATTTCAATATAAAAACGACTACATCCGTGCATATATATTTAATTTTTGAGTTTTATCATTAAATGAAACTATCATGGTCATTCGCATCAAATTATTTTATTAGTATTAAATAATTTTTAGTTTTGTAAATTATATAAAATGACTACATGCACATATACTCAATTTCTTAATGTTACCATCCAAATACATAATAATATTATTTTACATCCAATTATTTTATTATAAAATTATTTTTAAAATTCTTGGAAGGCCCGATGAAGTAGCTAAAGTCGACCTTCCAGAATTGGATGATGGTTTGTTATCTTTTCATAGCCAGAGGGTTAAGGATCCTGAGATTGCTTCCCGTAGAGTACCATAGTTTTCTGATGCACTTATTTTAAAGCATTCTGATTTTATTTCTCCTGCATTTGACAATGCTGGTTGTTAAATCAGTATTGATTCTAATAGGCAAGCTGTATATAGAAGTGGTAACTCGAAGGTTTCAACTGGCACATAACAAGATTATTATGCTAGCGATGTTACTCAATTTTCTTCCAGCAAGCTTCCTTGTAAGTTAATAGTAATTTATAATTTCCTTAAGTACTACTACCTCTGGCCTTGAAAAATAGAAAATTTTGAAACGGCATGAGTTTTGATGCACAATTGGTTACGTAAGAAAGACAGAGAGAAAAAAGGGTAGAGTAAGAGAGAGAGAGAGAAAAAAATAGGTAAAGAGAGATGAAGAGAGAAAAATAGGTAAAGAGAGAGGAAGAGAAAAAGTAGAGGAAGTAGTGTTAGTGGATTATGGGGTTCAGCTCATAAAATAAAAAGTTTTAGAAAGTTTCTATTTTTAAGGGAAGGACCAAATGGAAATCGTTTCTGTTTTTAAGGGACGGAGGTAGCATTTGACTATCTTTTTCACTTTTGTTTGGGGTTCAAAATTATGCAAACTTATCTTGAAAATATCTGTTTATTTAGTAATGTTGGGGAGTGATCAGTTGCTAACTCATCATTTAATTGCTAACTACAACTAATTTAAGATCATATGATTTTAGAAATTTTGTGATCTACAATTTGCCATGTGTAATTTCATTTTTCATTTTTTAATATTAAAAAATAATAGCAGCTATAAATTTAGGGTTTAGAAACACAATGTGAAATACATCAACACAAAGACATGACAATGTCAATAAAATTTCATATTGACATTGTACAAGCATTGTATTGACATATTATGTGTCGTGTATTGATATAAAGCTGTTACCGAAATTTATGAAAATTTTAGAAATTTTTTTCAAATTTTGACATCGAAACATATGCATGTGAGATCTCGTTAGAATCCTTATGAAATTATCTTTGATTAGATATATGTTGTGCGAAAAAATAATTTAAATCGAGAAAGTTATATGCGTTTTAAAGGTATGGGATATTTTTCAAAAGTTAGTTACAACTAATTTGTTGTAAATTGACATTAATACCCTGATTGGCGTTTTTCTTGATCGTATTGATATTTCGGGGATAATGATCTAGGCCCTTGATTTGAATATCTAATGGCTATTATTTAATTGTAGTTAGCAATTAAGTATTTAGTTAGCAATATAACACTCCCATAGTAATGTTAGACTTGTATAGTTTGGGTGCTTGTTCATCCCTCTTGGAGTGGCATAGATAGAGTGCTCTTGATCTGTAACATTAGAGAATATGGGATATATTCCTTATCTGATATATTTATTTTCACCTTTATTCAGCTTAAACAATCTATGACACAAAAGCATTTGGTGAACTTTATCTTTGTTTTTCTTTTTATATGATTTGGCTTATTAGTTTGAGCTAGTTCCTAGATAAATGGTATTGCTACGCAAACATCTACGCTTGCTACTCTGTTTGTGTTTTCTCAATTTAGATTACTAGTAATTTGTTTGATTTGGTACCCCTAATCTCTTTCTCTACTTTCCTTGAACAGTTTCAAAATCTCAGGTATCTGTACAGGATTTCAGCGCCTAGTAGAGCAGCACCACCTCCAGGCTTTACTTCTCATGGATGGACAGAGCAATTTTTGGAACCACACTTTGGTTAAAAATTAGAAATGCTTTTAGTGGGTCAATTTAATGTCTTATACATGAAAGTATTCGGATATCGTTCTGTTCTGTCTTGGATAATTACTTTACTCTTTACTTGCAGGAAAATCATGTGCTTGATGCTACATCTTTATTAAGAAATCAGCATCAAACACTCCCAAGTGGTGATACAGACACTAATGGTGATATAGAATTTATGGATCCTACAATTTTGGCGATTGTCAAGGGACATTTGCAAGTGCCATCAACAATACAAGCCTAGACATAAGATCCAATTTTTCTCCGCATTTTAATACATATGATGAGGCTAGATTCCAATCAATTTTACAAAGACCTCTTCTTACACATCACAAACAAAGATTTAATGACATGGGCGACAATTCTTTCCACCCTTGGTGATACTCATGGAATTCCATCTAGGGTTGTCGAGCAGATTCTATCCAATAATATCTCTTCATTTTCACAGCTCAACCTACATCAGTATAGAAATGGAATAACTTCTAATCGTCAATGTGATGGGTGGAATGAAGCCCGGAGTGTAAATAATTTGGGTATGGCTGAGCTGCTCAGAACTGAGCCGTTGGGACATAGCAGCAAGTTCTACAGTGGTTATAAAGAATGCAATATGAGGTTGCCAGGTTCAAGAAATATATTCAATGGGGCTTATGGGATTTGATTTAAAGATTTATTCTATTCGACTTGTGATGATATCAGTGGTGAAATACGATGATCATATCCGGCTGCAATGCCTGAAGTTCACCTTTTGAACATGGAGCCTATAAAATTCAAAACAGTTCCCTTTGACACAATGGTCATGGTTAGTCGACTCCTACTTTCAGGTTGCTGGACGATCAAATCTTCTCGCATGGAGTCCATAAAGCAAACATGTAAAAGTTTGATTCTTTCAGTTTCATGCAATGGATGCTATTTACATTTACAGTAAAAGTCAAGTTTGTATCATTACATTCATGAGCTATGTGAAGAGGGTGGCAAAAAACTGATTTGGTCACATTCAGGAACAACAATGCAACAGTTTCTTGTTCAACAAAATTATTATTTAGAGAGTTTCTTGTTCAAGTTTGAAGATATAACTATCGCTAAACACTTGAAAAAATCATGTTTGTTTGTATTTACTACTAATATTTATCTTTTTTTGGACTTGGCAAGGTGATCTTTTCTTCTAATTGCGTGAGAAATTTTCGGTGAAAGGTCCCGAGACTGAAGCCCAATGCAAATGCTGCTGCTACTATACCTATGTTGGCTCCCATCGTTAAGAGTCTTTGAGGTTGATCTCTACACCATAGAGACCGACTCCAGATTAATTGTTGATTTCCTTAACGGTCAGATTCTGAACATAGTCCGAGAGAGGCTGGAGATAGAAAGAGGGCAAAACATAGAGTGAGAGAGAGAGTAGTGTTTGGGCGAGGAACATGAATAATCATGTGATATAGAGTGGATTAAATTAGGTGACAACGCTCATATGTATAATAGGCAAAATCTTCTCAAAGTGCTGATATTGCAATGCTTATTGTACAGAGTTATAGACCCAATTACGACTAGGCATTACTAATAAGTAATTAAAAATCACAAGAAAAATTTGGAAAATAATTCAGTTTATTTTAAGAGTATAAAACTTGTTGGTTTTTCAATGTAATTGTAGCAATAGATTTAAAGGGTCTAGGAAATCTTTTTTTATTATAAATGCAATGAACATGTATCTCTCTAGAGTTATGACAAAAACAACATGATGCTTTGATTTTAGAAACCAATACCTCGAGTCCAGCTGACTTTGCCATATCCTGAGTTGCTGTGTTGCTGGCCACGTCATCCGGGTATGATACACTTTCAGCTTCACAGAGTTGCATAAGCTGCAACAGAAAAAATCACACTTTAAAGAATTAAGGGGGGTCTGTTCATAAAACCACACCAAGCACAAGTACAAGGACAATAAAAATTTTGAGGTGTGCTAACTTTACCAACAGTTGTAAGATTTAAAGACATATATCAACTTATCTTAATTGGAAAGTGCACTCACAATAGATAAAGCTTTAGATTTTAGGCAGGAGATAACAGCCATGTATGAGGAAATATTGTCTGAGCACGATAACTTTAAGTTCATGATGGCCTGAACCAGAATCAGAACGCCTCCATTGCACAGGGAAGAAAACAAATAATAAAGAAACTAAAGGGGAAAAGGAAAACGAGAAAGTAGTCGGGAGTTAAGAAAGAATTTAGAAGTGTGAGATTTTAGTTAACCAGTGGGATAAAGTTAAATGTGCTATTAATAGAACTTTTAATTGCTAACTCATAACAAGGAAGAAAATCCTCGAAGTAAAAGCATGGGAAAACCAAAAGGATCAAGACAAAGTGTAAACAGAGAATTAAAAATGATAAGATAGCTACATCCAATCACCTCTATGGGAGTTTCTCTTCTCATGGTTGTAAAACCAGTCCCCATGTTAATGTAATCCATAAAGCGCACAGTGAGAGAGAGTAGCACAGTTAAACCTGATTATTTACTTGCTTGCTGAGGTTGATCTAGAAGCCCACGGAAATCCGACGAGGCAGATTGTATTGACAGCAAAGCACCACTGAGTGACTGCATTATAGGTTTTGAGTAGATTAGTTCTCAAAAATACGGTCAAAACAAGGTAAAAATAGAAAAAGTATCAAGGCAACTACATCAAAGTAGACAAAGACACTATTACCTACCTTAGGAAGGGTAGGTGTGTTGTGATGGCTTCATGTAATTAGGAGTGAACTGAGAGAACTTGGTGGTCTATGTTGCAGTGGGATCGAAGAGGGAATTGCTAATCCAGATAATTGCTGCTGGGTCCGATCAGAGAAAATGGTGGGCCTGCAATCTGAAACCAGAAGGACAAAATTGCAGTGATCATGAGTTCACACAAATCACTTGGAGTAGAAGTATTATCCACAACCAGTATTGGCAGTATGGCCAACATCAGGTTCAGTATAAGCCGTGGAAATACTGTTGAGTGCCCCATCTATAAATGCTACTAAGTGCAGGATATGATGGCATACTGTGGCCACTCAATGAGATGGTCCACAAACTGCTCGAATGCCATACTCCCAAAGGAAAACATCAGAATGTCATAAATTCAAGGTAAGACTGAAATTCACAATAATAACATTAACTGATAAACTAGGAAGGAACAAACTTCTGAATCTGCAGGCTTCCTCAAAGCATCTAAAACAGCTCGTAAAGCAATACCCCACGTAAGGTGAGTCACACATTGATGCTTAATGACTGATCCTGAAGCATAAGCATTCACAAAGGATAAGCATTATAGGCAAACCAAAATTTTTTATAACAGGGTAACATTCAACTAACATAGTTAGGTTGAATAGTATTTTACAATGCTACTAATTTGTAAACCAAAATTTGTTGTATCATTCATAATCACCGAACGGACATGTAAAGATAACAACTCAAATATAGTAGACTATGTATAAAACTACTTAACTGGCATATAAGAGATGTTAAGTCAAATTAAATTGTTGCGGAACATGACCAAATATATAGAAATCGAAGTAGTCTAGATTCCATCCATTGTAATTTAAGTATTTACTACATAGTAGCAACAAGCTGCAGTTTCCATTCCGGCATTGCAAAATATTAAAATCATGAGAAAGATCAGTCACCCCTGCCACAGTAGTGGCAACACTAACCTTATTGATTGCTGACACTCATTGATTGCTCCACCAGCTTCCAAGGCCCATGATTTCTTTTTTAGATGCAAGTACAGCAAACTTAATGCCAAAGTAAAAAGGAATGTGTCTAGTAAGTAACTTTAGTTGGGAAAGAGCCTGTAAATCTAAGAAACACTAATATTGCACATATTTGTACACGGCATATGAGAATATTAATTAATTGTGCTGCAAGGTAGCAAAATTGGATTAGAAAAAGATGAAAAACGTCAAGCACAGTTATAACAAACAAAAATTTAATATATGTAACAATTTAATTATATAGCTGCAAAGACAGCAAAGAATGAATAAAATAAGTAGAAAAATATAGGCGCAACAACCAGGAAGCAGAAGACCAAGCAAAGCAAGCTCAAAAACCAATAAATAGACTTGTGCCTTCTATTTTCCACACCTTCCCCCGTTTCTTATAAGTTAAAAACTCAGTTGCCACCTACCACCCCCGACCTTCAGATCGACTAAGTATATTCTACTCTATTTATGCACTAGGAACTATAATAGAAAACACCTTAGTTGCACAAGAGATAACATTGGAAAGAATGAATCTAAATGCTTAGAGAGGCCTTCAAATAGAATGAATCCAAATGCTTAGAGAGGCCTTCAAATCGACTAAGAGTGACACGAGAATATGTTAAATTACATCAGAAGCCTCAAACGCAACAGAATTGGCACACAACAGAATATGTTAAACAAAAATTATATCTAAATGTATGTACAAAGAAGAGAATAACTAACCACACATCCTGGTATCGTGAAGATATCGTGTTCTTCAGAATGAGACAAAGCAAGACCAACTCCAATTTTATTGGGTATCGACAAGTGTAAAGCATCAGAAAGATTTTGCAGTAGTTCTTCAGCTTTAGTAATTAGTATGAATGACACACTTAATATCGAACTAAAGTTAGGTTTAATAAAAAAATGTTTGAATATATTGAGGTGGTCAAAACTAAACTGGAGCAGTAATACTCAATAAGACGGTCCACAAACTGCTCCAATGCCTTACTCCCAAATGAAAACATCATAATGTCATAAATCCAAAGTAAGACTAAAACTCACAATAATAACATCAACTGATAACCGAGGAAGCTAAAACTCACAATAATAACATTAACTGATAACCGAGGAAGGGACAAGCTTCCCAATATGCAAGCTTCCTCAAAGCATCTAAATCAGCTCGTAAAGCAATACCCAGCGTAAGGTAAGGTGAGTCACACGTTGATGCTTAATGACTGATCTGAAGTAGAAGCATTCACAAAGGATAAACATTATAGGCAAGCTAAAAATTTTAGAACGGGGTAACATTAACAACTAACATAGTTAGTTTGATCAGTATTTTATAACACTATTTATATGGGATCATGTTCACTCAGTAAACCAGAATTTGTTGCAAGCAGTTATAATCATCAAACGGACATGTAAAGATAACAAACTCAAACATAGTAGACTATGTATAAAACTACCTAACTGGCATATAAGAGATGTTAGTCAATAAAAAGTGTTGAGGAACTTAACCAAACAGATCAATTCAACGGAAAAAATCATGCCATCAAATATACAGAAAACAGAGTAGCCTAGATCCATAAATTGTAATTAAATTATTTACTAACCTCGTATTAAAACCAGAATTTGTTGCAGCAGTTATAATCATCAAACGGACATGTAAAGATAACAAACTCAAACATAGTAGACTATGTATAAAACTACCTAACTGGCATATAAGAGATGTTAAGTCAATAAAAAGTGTTGAGGAACTTAACCAAACAGATCAATTCAACGGAAAAATCATGCCATCAAATATACAGAAAACAGAGTAGCCTAGATTCCATAAATTGTAATTAAATTATTTACTAACCTCGTATTAAAATATGAGAAAGATCGGTTACCCTGCCACAGTAGTGGAAACACTACCCTCGTAGAAATTATCTTACTTGACACTGATTGAATGCTCAACCATCTTCCAAGCCCCGTGATTGTTTTTCCACCCTCCCCCCCCCCCCCCCCCCCGCTTCTTTTAAGTTAAGAACTCAGTCGGCCCCTACTACCCTCGACCTTCAGATTGACTAAGTACTATCTAGTCTATTTATGCACTAGGAACAATCACAGAAAACAACTTAGCAGCACAAGAGATAACATTTGCAAGAATGAATCTAAATGCTTAGAGAGGCCTTCAAATAGACTACGAGTAACACTAGAATATGCTGAATTATCTCAGTAGCCTCAAACGCAGCATGATTGCTCTGTAGTCTGCCTCAAACATAAAGTCTTTCCTGCCATACAACCAAGAAAAGGGTTACAGGTTTTAGTGCAACATGTAGAAGAATTCCAAGGAGATAAAAATAACAAACCGTTGTGTGTATTTCACATCCTACAACTAAGCAAAAAGTTATATCTAAATGTATGTACAAAGAAGAAAATAACTAACCACGCGTCATCCTGGTATCGTGAAGATATAGTGTTCCTCAGAACTAGACAAAGATCCAACCCCAATTTTATCAGGTACCGACAAGTGTAGAGCATCAGAATGATTTTGTAGTAGTTCTTCATTGATGGCTTAAGTATGAAATGACACACTAAATATCGAACTAAAGTTAGTTTATTAAAAAAATGTTTGAATATTGAAGCAAATATTGATTGCAGCTTTATACCCTTCAACTCGCTGGAATAAATAGTGAAGTGGTCAAAATTGAACCAGAGCAGTAGTACGCTACCCTCCATTCCATCCATTGTATAATAACCAGTTAAATTGCCCACACACGTAAAATACCCCAAACAGAAGTCTTGCTCGCCATCAAGCAAGCAAGACAAATAAGCACATCCACAAGACCCAGGATTTGACGACTATAATAAAAGTTCGGATTTCCCACCTGCTGGGAAACCTAGTACCTTCTCGCATACCAAAATGCTGACAGTTTCTGATAGTCCTTTTCTATGAACCGAATGAGCATGTTGAGAAACAGATCTTTCTCATCTGAGATTGAAACAAATGTTATTAGTTGTTAAATATTACTATCAAGCAGCATACCCCGATTGAAACCGAAAATTACTAAATCATTTACCCCTGGTATACATCAGGAACAAAGCAATGAAGGTTTGCAATCATTTTAATCAAAAAAGACGTTTTCTGATGAGCATAAGATGAACGAGGTAAACTGCAAGGGGTGAATTCAAATTTATGTGTCCATATACATTGACACCATGCAATAGTTGTAACTGACTAATTTGGTGAAATAAGAATTATTGAGATGATGTAGATAATACATACTCTAATGGTGCATCCTCTTCACAAACTAGAACGTTAGACGATCACCAGCCAGATACAAACTCTCCATGAGGGAGTAGAAAGATTCCTGCTAAAGCTTCCCTCTGAAGGAACACAATTTGTAGGGTCAGAAAAAAAATGCACGATTTCCTTGAGAAAAGATTATAACATCAAAAGAATTGAATTGATGTGTATAGCATATCAATTTCCATTTACTCTCGACTCTTGAGACATAAAACGTCAAATAAAACAAATAACTAACCATCATACATCGACAAATAGCTTAAACTCTTCTTACTAATCATTTGTATCTCTTTGCAATGACAAAAACCAAATGAGGAAATGAAATCAATTGAACAGTTCGAGGTAGTTTTTCAATTAGACGATCAAGATGACAAAAAAATATGCTTGTAACTTACAAACTCATTCTATGTGCTAAGTGACTTGTGAACATAGCAACTACAGTTTGGGAAGCCCTCTATATTCCATTTCACAAAATACCAGCAAAAAAATTAGTTGGTTAGGTTTAAGTTCAGAAATTTGCCACTAGATCCACAGACACACACTATACTTGCAAATAACATGCAAAATACAAATAAGATTGTCCCCAGACAATAGAGTACAAACATTTAAGATAAGATAAGCATGGAGGTGATCATCAAGTCTAAGTTATTGCAGGTTCTCAAACTCTCACCTTTTCAATCAAACTCTCACCTTTTCATTTGAAAGTAACTTTCATAAAATTAGCATCCATTAGTTAAAACCAGCAATTTGATCTCAAAATCTCTTCAAGCACATCATTAGCGTTCACATAAGCAAAGACATTTTCTAAGAAACTCAGATATCATGCTTTGAGTCTTGTCGACCTTCAATCATGAAAAGCAAAGAAACCTTACCATGAAATCTATAGCACTATATAAGATTTTAAAATTAGTTGTACTGAAGCAAAGCTTACAAAGTTTATCACAATGAATTACCGAAAATTTGAAGCATCTGAGACGACATCTGCCAAGCGCTTTGTATTACGTTCCAGTTGGCCCTTCGGGGTAACTTGCCTCGGTGGGAGCATTTAACCTCTCTTGAATCTATGCCAAACATTTTTCAGCAATGCAAGAAACTATACAAAACAAATGCCCATGTTAACAGTAGGCAAAACAAATGAGAAATTGAAAACTGCATATGTATAAAAGGCAAAATCTTCTCAAAGTGTAGATATTGCATGTACGGTAAATACTATATACATTTGTTAAAGACTCAATTGAGAGCTCAACCAGCTTCCAAGGCCCATGATTTCTTTTTAGATGCAAGTTCAGCAAACCTAATGCCAAAGTAAAAAGGAAATGTGTCTAGTAAGTACTTGGGAAAGAAACATATATTAAGATGCCAAGATTTGACAATCAATGGGGGTTTATATATCAAAGAAACACTAATATAAACACATATTTGTGCAGGCATATGAGATAAAGAAAAATAGGATACTATGCATGTATTATTTATAGAGCAGCAAGACAGCAAACAGTGGATTAGAAAAAAGAAGAAAAACGTCAGCCTCAGTATAACTTACAAAAATATAATATATTTAACAGATTAATTATAAATCTGCAAAATGCAGCAAAGAATGAATTAAATAAGCAGAAAATATAGGTGCAACAACCAAGAAGCAAAAGATCAAGCAAAGCAAGCTCAAAAATCAATAAATAGACTTGTGCCTTCAGTTTTTCCATCCTTTCCACCCGTTTCTTTTATGTTAAGAACTCAGTCGGCCCCCTACCACCCTCGACCTTTAGATCGACTAAGTACTTTCTAGTCTATTTATGCATAGGAACTTTCACGGAAAACATCTTAGTTGCACAAGAGATAACATTTGCAAGAATGAATCTTAAATGCTTAGAGAGGCCTTCAAATCGACTAGGAGTAATACTAGAATATGCTGAATTATCTCCAATAGCCTCAAACGCAGCATGATTGCTCTGTGATCTGACTCAAACACAAAGTCTTTCCTGCATACAACCAAGAAAAGGGTTACAGGTTTAGTGCAACATGTAGAAGAATTCCAAGGAGGTAAAAATTATAAGCTGTTGTATGTATTCCACTTCCTACAACTAAACAAAAAATTATATCTAAATGTATGTACAAAGAAGAGAATAACTACCACACATCCAGGCATAGTGAATATATCGTGTTCTTCAGAAATAGAC